>NC_057802.1:7134058-7143121 GCF_018294505.1 Triticum aestivum | reverse complement strand
TTTCTGTTTTATTTCTAGTTTCTCTTTTATTTTGTTTTAGCAAAATACCAAAATGGCACCTAATTTGTTGTTACCAAATATGTCACAACCACAAAAAGTTTCATCCCAAAATAATATAGTTTAATATTTTACAAAATACAAAAGGCATTTAATTAATGGTTTTAGCTACTGATTTAATTAGTTTGGTGCATTTAAACATTTTATAAAGACTTGGTTCCTCCACCAATATTACATATGATTTATTTGTCACTTTTAGAACATTTTAATTTTGACATTTGAAAAGTTTTATTTTCCACCATTAAATTTAATTGAAGTTTGAACTAGGAGTTTGAAAGTAATGTGATTCAAATGTGGTCAAGCCCTGTTTAGTAACATGATTAGCTTAACCACAAGGAGTTACTGTAGCATGATTCTCGGGGTGTTATAAGGATCTCGCTGACATTCTATGTGATCCCGCTGGGTGTATTGCACATGTGATGAGCTTTGTGTCAGAAGCGGTGCTGGAGGACCCGGGATGGCAGGTGCCTGCCTATTGTTTTGCCAAGGATGATGACAAAACGACCAAGAACACCTACATATTTGAACCTGTTGGCCATGGCATGACGATGAGAGCTTTATCCCCAAGATCAAAATGCAGGCCAGAGGCTAAGCCTATCTCGTGGAATCATGACCTTCATTGGTGAGTGCGTTCGTCTTGGTATCTCTCGGCGCTCGTTGCGTGCGTAATGACATGGGTGTGTTGCTAGTAAGGGTATGTATGGTTATGCCTTTTGTCATTAGTGCTTCGTGTGGAGTTTCGTATGTGTACATTGTATGGCGGTAATGTAAAGAGATAGTCAGACGGTACAGAGAACGAACAGATTGGTAGTTTATTGCTGATATATAGAAAAACAAAATTTGAACAAAAAGCCAGGTGCTAATGTATAGCACATGTCAACCCGGAGGATGCAATTGCGCTATTTTCTTATAAACTTGAATTTGAAGGATCTCGCTGACATTGTATGTGATCCCGCTGGGTGTATTGCACATGTGATGAGCTTCGTGTCAGAAGCGGTGCTGGAGGACCCGGGATGGCAGGTGCCTGCCTATTGTTTTGCCAAGGATGATGACAAAACGACCAAGAACACCTACATATCTGAACCTGTTGGCCATGGCATGACGATGAGAGCTTTATCCCCAAGATCAAAATGCAGGCCAGAGGCTAAGCCTATCTCGTGGAATCATGACCTTCATTGGTGAGTGCGTTCGTCTTGGTATCTCTCGGCGCTCGTTGCGTGCGTAATGACATGGGTGTGTTGCTAGTAAGGGCATGTATGGTTATGCCTTTTGTCATTAGTGCTTCGTGTGGAGTTTCGTATGTGTACATTGTATGGCAGTAATGTAAAGAGATAGTCAGACGGTACAGAGAACGAACAGATTGGTAGTTTATTGCTGATATATAGAAAAACAAAATTTGAACAAAAAGCCAGGTGCTAATGTATAGCACATGTCAACCCGGAGGATGCAATTGCGCTATTTTCTTATAAACTTGAATTTGAAGGATCTCGCTGACATTGTATGTGATCCCGCTGGGTGTATTGCACATGTGATGAGCTTCGTGTCAGAAGCGGTGCTGGAGGACCCGGGATGGCAGGTGCCTGCCTATTGTTTTGCCAAGGATGATGACAAAACGACCAAGAACACCTACATATCTGAACCTGTTGGCCATGGCATGACGATGAGAGCTTTATCCCCAAGATCAAAATGCAGGCCAGAGGCTAAGCCTATCTCGTGGAATCATGACCTTCATTGGTGAGTGCGTTCGTCTTGGTATCTCTCGGCGCTCGTTGCGTGCGTAATGACATGGGTGTGTTGCTAGTAAGGGTATGTATGGTTATGCCTTTTGTCATTAGTGCTTCGTGTGGAGTTTCGTGTGTGTACATTGTATGGCAGTAATGTAAAGAGATAGTCAGACGGTACAGAGAACGAACAGATTGGTAGTTTATTGCTGATATATAGAAAAACAAAATTTGAACAAAAAGCCAGGTGCTAATGTATAGCACATGTCAACCCGGAGGATGCAATTGCGCTATTTTCTTATAAACTTGAATTTGAAGGATCTCGCTGACATTGTATGTGATCCCGCTGGGTGTATTGCACATGTGATGAGCTTCGTGTCAGAAGCGGTGCTGGAGGACCCGGGATGGCAGGTGCCTGCCTATTGTTTTGCCAAGGATGATGACAAAACGACCAAGAACACCTACATATCTGAACCTGTTGGCCATGGCATGACGATGAGAGCTTTATCCCCAAGATCAAAATGCAGGCCAGAGGCTAAGCCTATCTCGTGGAATCATGACCTTCATTGGTGAGTGCGTTCGTCTTGGTATCTCTCGGCGCTCGTTGCGTGCGTAATGACATGGGTGTGTTGCTAGTAAGGGTATGTATGGTTATGCCTTTTGTCATTAGTGCTTCGTGTGGAGTTTCGTATGTGTACATTGTATGGCGGTAATGTAAAGAGATAGTCAGACGGTACAGAGAACGAACAGATTGGTAGTTTATTGCTGATATATAGAAAAACAAAATTTGAACAAAAAGCCAGGTGCTAATGTATAGCACATGTCAACCCGGAGGATGCAATTGCGCTATTTTCTTATAAACTTGAATTTGAAGGATCTCGCTGACATTGTATGTGATCCCGCTGGGTGTATTGCACATGTGATGAGCTTCGTGTCAGAAGCGGTGCTGGAGGACCCGGGATGGCAGGTGCCTGCCTATTGTTTTGCCAAGGATGATGACAAAACGACCAAGAACACCTACATATCTGAACCTGTTGGCCATGGCATGACGATGAGAGCTTTATCCCCAAGATCAAAATGCAGGCCAGAGGCTAAGCCTATCTCGTGGAATCATGACCTTCATTGGTGAGTGCGTTTGTCTTGGTATCTCTCGGCGCTCGTTGCGTGCGTAATGACATGGGTGTGTTGCTAGTAAGGGTATGTATGGTTATGCCTTTTGTCATTAGTGCTTCGTGTGGAGTTTCGTATGTGTACATTGTATGGCAGTAATGTAAAGAGATAGTCAGACGGTACAGAGAACGAACAGATTGGTAGTTTATTGCTGATATATAGAAAAACAAAATTTGAACAAAAAGCCAGGTGCTAATGTATAGCACATGTCAACCCGGAGGATGCAATTGCGCTATTTTCTTATCAACTTGAATTTGAAGGATCTCGCTGACATTGTATGTGATCCCGCTGGGTGTATTGCACATGTGATGAGCTTCGTGTCAGAAGCGGTGCTGGAGGACCCGGGATGGCAGGTGCCTGCCTATTGTTTTGCCAAGGATGATGACAAAACGACCAAGAACACCTACATATCTGAACCTGTTGGCCATGGCATGACGATGAGAGCTTTATCCCCAAGATCAAAATGCAGGCCAGAGGCTAAGCCTATCTCGTGGAATCATGACCTTCATTGGTGAGTGCGTTCGTCTTGGTATCTCTCGGCGCTCGTTGCGTGCGTAATGACATGGGTGTGTTGCTAGTAAGGGTATGTATGGTTATGCCTTTTGTCATTAGCGCTTCGTGTGGAGTTTCGTATGTGTACATTGTATGGCAGTAATGTAAAGAGATAGTCAGACGGTACAGAGAACGAACAGATTGGTAGTTTATTGCTGATATATAGAAAAACAAAATTTGAACAAAAAGCCAGGTGCTAATGTATAGCACATGTCAACCCGGAGGATGCAATTGCGCTATTTTCTTATAAACTTGAATTTGAAGGATCTCGCTGACATTGTATGTGATCTCGCTGGGTGTATTGCACATGTGATGAGCTTCGTGTCAGAAGCGGTGCTGGAGGACCCGGGATGGCAGGTGCCTGCCTATTGTTTTGCCAAGGATGATGACAAAACGACCAAGAACACCTACATATCTGAACCTGTTGGCCATGGCATGACGATGAGAGCTTTATCCCCAAGATCAAAATGCAGGCCAGAGGCTAAGCCTATCTCGTGGAATCATGACCTTCATTGGTGAGTGCGTTCGTCTTGGTATCTCTCGGCGCTCGTTGCGTGCGTAATGACATGGGTGTGTTGCTAGTAAGGGTATGTATGGTTATGCCTTTTGTCATTAGCGCTTCGTGTGGAGTTTCGTATGTGTACATTGTATGGCAGTAATGTAAAGAGATAGTCAGACGGTACAGAGAACGAACAGATTGGTAGTTTATTGCTGATATATAGAAAAACAAAATTTGAACAAAAAGCCAGGTGCTAATGTATAGCACATGTCAACCCGGAGGATGCAATTGCGCTATTTTCTTATAAACTTGAATTTGAAGGATCTCGCTGACATTGTATGTGATCTCGCTGGGTGTATTGCACATGTGATGAGCTTCGTGTCAGAAGCGGTGCTGGAGGACCCGGGATGGCAGGTGCCTGCCTATTGTTTTGCCAAGGATGATGACAAAACGACCAAGAACACCTACATATCTGAACCTGTTGGCCATGGCATGACGATGAGAGCTTTATCCCCAAGATCAAAATGCAGGCCAGAGGCTAAGCCTATCTCGTGGAATCATGACCTTCATTGGTGAGTGCGTTCGTCTTGGTATCTCTCGGCGCTCGTTGCGTGCGTAATGAGATGGGTGTGTTGCTAGTAAGGGTATGTATGGTTATGCCTTTTGTCATTAGTGCTTCGTGTGGAGTTTCGTATGTGTACATTGTATGGCAGTAATGTAAAGAGATAGTCAGACGGTACAGAGAACGAACAGATTGGTAGTTTATTGCTGATATATAGAAAAACAAAATTTGAACAAAAAGCCAGGTGCTAATGTATAGCACATGTCAACCCGGAGGATGCAATTGCGCTATTTTCTTATAAACTTGAATTTGAAGGATCTCGCTGACATTGTATGTGATCCCGCTGGGTGTATTGCACATGTGATGAGCTTCGTGTCAGAAGCGGTGCTGGAGGACCCGGGATGGCAGGTGCCTGCCTATTGTTTTGCCAAGGATGATGACAAAACGACCAAGAACACCTACATATCTGAACCTGTTGGCCATGGCATGACGATGAGAGCTTTATCCCCAAGATCAAAATGCAGGCCAGAGGCTAAGCCTATCTCGTGGAATCATGACCTTCATTGGTGAGTGCGTTCGTCTTGGTATCTCTCGGCGCTCGTTGCGTGCGTAATGACATGGGTGTGTTGCTAGTAAGGGTATGTATGGTTATGCCTTTTGTCATTAGTGCTTCGTGTGGAGTTTCGTGTGTGTACATTGTATGGCAGTAATGTAAAGAGATAGTCAGACGGTACAGAGAACGAACAGATTGGTAGTTTATTGCTGATATATAGAAAAACAAAATTTGAACAAAAAGCCAGGTGCTAATGTATAGCACATGTCAACCCGGAGGATGCAATTGCGCTATTTTCTTATAAACTTGAATTTGAAGGATCTCGCTGACATTGTATGTGATCCCGCTGGGTGTATTGCACATGTGATGAGCTTCGTGTCAGAAGCGGTGCTGGAGGACCCGGGATGGCAGGTGCCTGCCTATTGTTTTGCCAAGGATGATGACAAAACGACCAAGAACACCTACATATCTGAACCTGTTGGCCATGGCATGACGATGAGAGCTTTATCCCCAAGATCAAAATGCAGGCCAGAGGCTAAGCCTATCTCGTGGAATCATGACCTTCATTGGTGAGTGCGTTCGTCTTGGTATCTCTCGGCGCTCGTTGCGTGCGTAATGACATGGGTGTGTTGCTAGTAAGGGTATGTATGGTTATGCCTTTTGTCATTAGTGCTTCGTGTGGAGTTTCGTATGTGTACATTGTATGGCGGTAATGTAAAGAGATAGTCAGACGGTACAGAGAACGAACAGATTGGTAGTTTATTGCTGATATATAGAAAAACAAAATTTGAACAAAAAGCCAGGTGCTAATGTATAGCACATGTCAACCCGGAGGATGCAATTGCGCTATTTTCTTATAAACTTGAATTTGAAGGATCTCGCTGACATTGTATGTGATCCCGCTGGGTGTATTGCACATGTGATGAGCTTCGTGTCAGAAGCGGTGCTGGAGGACCCGGGATGGCAGGTGCCTGCCTATTGTTTTGCCAAGGATGATGACAAAACGACCAAGAACACCTACATATCTGAACCTGTTGGCCATGGCATGACGATGAGAGCTTTATCCCCAAGATCAAAATGCAGGCCAGACGCTAAGCCTATCTCGTGGAATCATGACCTTCATTGGTGAGTGCGTTCGTCTTGGTATCTCTCGGCGCTCGTTGCGTGCGTAATGACATGGGTGTGTTGCTAGTAAGGGTATGTATGGTTATGCCTTTTGTCATTAGTGCTTCGTGTGGAGTTTCGTATGTGTACATTGTATGGCAGTAATGTAAAGAGATAGTCAGACGGTACAGAGAACGAACAGATTGGTAGTTTATTGCTGATATATAGAAAAACAAAATTTGAACAAAAAGCCAGGTGCTAATGTATAGCACATGTCAACCCGGAGGATGCAATTGCGCTATTTTCTTATAAACTTGAATTTGAAGGATCTCGTTGACATTGTATGTGATCCCGCTGGGTGTATTGCACATGTGATGAGCTTCGTGTCAGAAGCGGTGCTGGAGGACCCGGGATGGCAGGTGCCTGCCTATTGTTTTGCCAAGGATGATGACAAAACGACCAAGAACACCTACATATCTGAACCTGTTGGCCATGGCATGACGATGAGAGCTTTATCCCCAAGATCAAAATGCAGGCCAGAGGCTAAGCCTATCTCGTGGAATCATGACCTTCATTGGTGAGTGCGTTCGTCTTGGTATCTCTCGGCGCTCGTTGCGTGCGTAATGACATGGGTGTGTTGCTAGTAAGGGTATGTATGGTTATGCCTTTTGTCATTAGTGCTTCGTGTGGAGTTTCGTATGTGTACATTGTATGGCAGTAATGTAAAGAGATAGTCAGACGGTACAGAGAACGAACAGATTGGTAGTTTATTGCTGATATATAGAAAAACAAAATTTGAACAAAAAGCCAGGTGCTAATGTATAGCACATGTCAACCCGGAGGATGCAATTGCGCTATTTTCTTATAAACTTGAATTTGAAGGATCTCGCTGACATTGTATGTGATCCCGCTGGGTGTATTGCACATGTGATGAGCTTCGTGTCAGAAGCGGTGCTGGAGGACCCGGGATGGCAGGTGCCTGCCTATTGTTTTGCCAAGGATGATGACAAAACGACCAAGAACACCTACATATCTGAACCTGTTGGCCATGGCATGACGATGAGAGCTTTATCCCAAGATCAAAATGCAGGCCAGAGGCTAAGCCTATCTCGTGGAATCATGACCTTCATTGGTGAGTGCGTTCGTCTTGGTATCTCTCGGCGCTCGTTGCGTGCGTAATGACATGGGTGTGTTGCTAGTAAGGGTATGTATGGTTATGCCTTTTGTCATTAGTGCTTCGTGTGGAGTTTCGTATGTGTACATTGTATGGCAGTAATGTAAAGAGATAGTCAGACGGTACAGAGAACGAACAGATTGGTAGTTTATTGCTGATATATAGAAAAACAAAATTTGAACAAAAAGCCAGGTGCTAATGTATAGCACATGTCAACCCGGAGGATGCAATAGCGCTATTTTCTTACGACTGTGCCCTCGTAGGGGATCTTTTCACTGCATTTGTTTTGGTCCGTGCGCACTTATCGGTGCTGGGCCATGGCTGGGCTCGGAGGCCATCTTTTCATCCGTGTGCACTTTTTGGTGCTGGGTCACGGGTTGGGCTCGGTGGCCTCTTTTATTTGTGCGCTTTGGCATCTTTTGCAGCTATCAGCCGTGCATTATTCCCGTGTTGACAATGTAGTAGGCAGAGTCCGTCTAATAAACCGGTGACGCTTCAGTTAAACTTCCGGTATGGTACTACTACGACCAGCCGCCGTCCCTCGCGTGGACACGAAAAAAGGCCAGCCCATGCGGCCCAACGCGCCCAGTACTCCTCGCGCTCGCGTAAAAGCTGAGCTGTCGAGGCCATGAGGCCCACGCGGCTGTCTCCGTCAGTCCGCGACGCCCCGGAGCAAGCGTCGACGCCGCCGCCGAGGTGTCGAGGCCACGAAGCCAACGCCCGCCGTCTGCTCGCTCGGTTGACTTGCATTGCTCGGCACTGTCGCTGGATGTTCCCGGCTACTTGTCTTGCCTTGCACTAGTTATTACCTTCAGTTGGAACCAGGATAGAATCGACGGCAGCAGAGCAAAGAAGGCAAATGCCATCTTGAGAAGCAATTGATGTGAATCAAGAGTAGTACAATACAGTGAATGGTGTGACTGAATTCAAATTTCAGATTGTAATGTGATTTGAGAGTGGAGTTGAGTGACTAGTTTGACTGGATGCAGAATTCAGGGTTGTATATTGTATACTGATGGAAACCGGGACTGCTGAAAGATATTGAATGTGACCTTGCATACAGAACCTGCAGGTGCATTGAACAAAAGAGATGCCAAACCGGAGGGACAGTATATCTCTCGAAGGAATGGCTACTTGTACATGAGCATAATTGGACTGAACTAAATGGCAAAATGTTGCCCAGAACTGAACTTGGACTGAGCTCAATGCCAGTTGTTGCTCGGAATTGAAGCTGCCAACTAATGCTCATAACTAAATGGCAAAATGGCAATTGCGCTTCACCATGATCCCAGTGAAAAGATCATCTGCAATTGGTCCCTGAAAATTAAATAAAAAAGTAAGATTAACATACCAGCAAGATTTTGTCATCTCTTGCTGGATCATCTCTAGATTTTTAAACTATATGAGCAAGATTATGCCGTCAACAACTGAGTGAAGCTAAGATTGGTCCCGTTGCCCTTGTAAACTTTATCATCTGCAGCTTGTGCACCGCCACCACGTGCCACTTCATCCACCTCTGGCATCTTCTAATGAAAGAAAATTTGAGGGCTATGAGAATTAATTAACATAATGATAAAATTGAAAGCGCTATTATTCTTTAGCAACATACCTCTTCCCTGACTTGTAGAAAATAAATGATGGTGGTGTACCCCATATTCCTCTACACCTGTT
>NC_057802.1:7123987-7133855 GCF_018294505.1 Triticum aestivum | reverse complement strand
ACTATAGGAAACCTCATAAGTGTAACCCTAATTATTAGGTCTGAATAATAAATATTTTACAGAGTTCATGCATAACTTATCTTCTTTGCTCCTTCAACTCTGATTAGCCCCCTCAACAATCATCATCAAGCTTCGCCACTGTTGTATGTTGTTACCTATAGCTAGCTATTGTGCCGGTCAGCTAGTTGAGGGAGTGCGTTGAGAAGGCTCTAGCAAAGAGCCCTTGACATCTCAAGTATGTATCGTGCAGTTACATGAGACATTGTTTGTTTGTTTTTGACACCGAGTCTTGGACAGTTGGGACTGTTCTACATGGTTGGGGAAAATTGAGGAGGGCGGGTTTCTGAATGTGCTCAATCTAGGCAACACATTTTCTCGTTGTGCTGGTTTTGTCTATGAATTCTGATGAAATTTACAGAGTTGTAGCTTAGAATGTTCACATGTTCCATTGAATAAGTATGATTCTTTTGAATAAGTAGGAACCAAAACGATTTATTTAATCTTATTCTTTCATCAAGTTTTGAACACTCACCACATGTGCCGCATGGTAACGATTTAGATAGCCCTTCAGATATTTAACCACAAATCTGTTTGGCAAACGTTCTGTTGTAGTCCTGACGAAACTGAGTTTTTGTTTGTGCGGGGAGATGAAATCAAGTTGTAGCTTGAAAAGTTAACATGATGCATCAAATAACGTAGGAATTGGAACAATTTAAGTAGCTCCTTAAGTATTCAACGACAAATCCATGCGGCGTGCGTTTTTTTTCCAATGTTGAATGTTCAAATCCGTGTTAGTGCATTGCAATTATCAAAACATTACCGGTGCACTGCCTTTTGGCTTTCATATGTTCAATGCAAGAAGAAAACAAATATTTGCTTTCAATTTTGAGGAGCATTTTCCCTCTTGACTGGAGAGGAAAAATATATAATTTGCATGTGCGTATACACCAACTCCACCTGCCTCACGCGAGGCAAGCAAGATCCGGCAGCTTTCCCCCTCCTCCCCGCATCGGCGGACCACCCCGATGCTCCTCCAATGGCCGCATATCATCCTATTTGTCTCCTCTTTGTAATATAATGTTCCACTGCTTGTAGAAAATTGAATAGATCAAACTGGGATGTGATTCGACCACAGTTACAACACCAGGAAATTAATGCCGGCATATGTTACAATTACATGTCCTTCCCACAGTGGAGGGAAGGATGGCATACTTGTTTTCAGGTTTAGATATCATCTTTCTCTGACCTAAGGCGCGACCAAACCGTACCACTGAAACCTGCAGAAAAAGCCACGGCCAAACCGTATCAGTGCAACCCGTAGAAAAAGGAAGCTACAACAGCGTGAACCAAATATAAATCACGAGACAAGCTTGCCCTCCATCATGCAAGATGACTTCTCTGGCACTCGCGCTTACTAGGGGTCAGGCTTGTGTATCCGGATGCCGCTCAAGATATAACCACCAAACGCATTCATCTGCATGTGTGGGTGGGTGCGCAATGGAAGGACCTGTATACACAGACCAGAAAGCGAGATTGGAAAAAAAGGAATCACAACTTTTTACACACAAAGGTAGTAAGCACTAATGACAGATCATTTGTTGTATTTCAAGCCTAATGGGCCCAGGTGATAGCCGATCGACCTTGTGTGTCAAACCAACATGTGATAAAAATCTGTCCATTCAATTATTAGTATTGAGCATGTTCATCACATCATAAACCTCATCAGTTTATTAGTAGTATTCAAGTAGAATGGCAACCAAAAGTGCAGTGTAAACAGACACATTTTCCAAGTTTAGGCGTCAGATAGGTTCTACATTCCTTACTGGCATGACACATTAATCAGGCTTATAAAAGACAAGAAAAATGAAAACTCAAACAAAACTCTGAAGTACTATAATTATTTCCGGTGTAACATCATCATTCCTAATGTACTGACCTGATACTCTCGGAGCCAGGGTTCAGTAATCTGTAACCCAATTGCCATTTTCGATGCTTGCAAACTATGCATGCATGTCGCAAGAGGCTGCATGTAGATACCAGAAAACAAAAAGATAAGTAACAGCAAAACCACACTTTACAAAAGAATGAAACAAAAACCAAGTCAATTCAACACATAAGCTAATGATTTTAGGCAAGTGACAGGATAATAATTTTCGAAATAAAATTCTACCTAGAAAGGTAAGTTCTCTGCAGAAGCGCCGAGAACCAAAAAAATTAGTAAGAACTGCCATGCTTCGGTGTCAATTGTAGAGAATAATAATTTACCTGAAGATATTGGTGATAGATAGCAAATGGGGCCGAATAGGACAGGAGTGGAAGCAAATCGGCAACCACACTTTCTACCTCATGGCCAGGAGCAGCAACAATCAAACTGTGTTGACATAAAACCAGTATATTAATGAAAATATTTAGACTCATACTGCACTTGTCTTCTACTGATGGAGTATATTTCGCGTTACCTGCTAAACCCATGTTCTCCCCAATATTTCATCCTCTCTGGTGAGGGTGCTTTTCCTGCTCTCAGCGCTTTGGGAGCTATTGAATTGCCATTACTTCCTTTGCAATCTACAGATCAACGTAGCAGCAACAATTGGAACATTGCGTTTTTGTGGAAAGTTCTTAGTGTTAGTTTGATCACGACTTACCCGACATAGAAATGTCACCTTGATTAAGGTGATCATCCGTTGCAGGCTCAGGGACCTCCATATTAATTGGCTGCACTGATATTGACTGAGCATTCCCATCCGATACTTCTGTATTAATTGGTTTTGCCAGGGATGACTGAAGACTCTCATCTGGTACAGCAGCACGTTCAACTAAATCGCGTTGAATGCTACCACTGAGAACAGAAGGAGCATCACCAGCACTTTGCAAGGAGCAGAGGTCACCAAGTGGTGCCTGGAAAATCCTGAATAGAGTGTTTATGATAATTATAATTTCAACTCTTGAGCATTACATAAATTATATATTGAAGTATTCGCACTTGCTACTTCAGTTATAATTTCAACTGCTTCATACAGGTCCATTTACATAGTGATAGTAGATGACAATTCAGATGAAATAGAAAATGATAGAATGGTACTGCATATATTATCTGAAATCGTAAAAAATGTATTTACCAACATTCTTAGTATGCTCTTGTAGCCAGTTTAAGGGTACACTATAGTGTCACATATTAATGTATAAATTATACTCCTGCTTGTATTCCGAAGGTTCTCTAACTAATTATCTCCTTAGATGAGAATCCTCTGTAAATGAGAAGCCATATAGTGCCAAAAGGTGGATTTACCTGCTGGTCATGTCGCTGCTCAAATTATACATTCTTATTATATCTATGGAGCTGGGCGCTGATCCAAGATATGTGCTACAAACATATCCTGTACCTATAATAGAAATAACAGAGAATCAATAATGATTGTAACTGACATATGCGTTAAAATGGCGATGCACTACACACAAGAATCAGGTTTACTTTACACATTTACAAATATTAACAAACACCTCGAGCTGGCAGTGGCAGGTCAGCCTATAGCTTTCATGTTCGTAGATATATATTGCAGTTAGGTGGAAACAAGCGTGACTTGTGAGAATTAGTGATTACATGCCACAACATTTTCTATTGCACACATACCAAGTAAAAGATTGATACGTAACAGCTTCCCACTGAAATCAGGGTGATTATTCAACAAACAGCTAGGTTAAAATAGTGTCTTTTGACAAAACAAATTAAATGGAACACAATCTACAGTTCAAAAAAATGGAGCACAATCTACAGTTCAAAAAAATGGAGCACAATCTCCATAAAACTAAATTCCATTTGATTGGTTAACACCAAATAATGTTCAGTACCACAAAGAAAGCATAATTTACCTCCTAAGCGTTCAGCTACAGCTCCAACAACTAAACCCCCCACCATATCAACGGCAAGCACATCTGAATATGCACCAACATTTGCCATAGACAACAAGAGGGAGAGCATATCAACTCGCATAAACCTGGGGAACACAGAAAAGACATTAAGTAGCTAAGTGCTATAGCTATCCACTTCTGTTGTTTCTAGGCAACAAGATCAACAAATTGACTAGGATGACAAGGAAAAAAAAGATTGGCCCTAACAAGTAATGAAAGGGAAATAATAATTACCCTATTCGGGCTGGGTACTTCTTGAAATATGTCTCACAAATGCTGTAGCATAAAAGGGAACAACAATATTAGATAATTTTGCACACCATCCAGTAGTATATGTTAAGTCTAATGAGTAAAAAAAAAAAAGGCAATTATCTTTTCAAGTGCCAAGCACTTTGCAAATACGAGTTACAACAGAATTATTTCAAAATTACGCCAACTTTCCAGATAACGAAGTTAATCGAGTTCAGTCGGTAATCTTTCAAACCAAAAGCTGGGAAACCGACATGTTCTATTGAGAGAGAATTAAAACTCACCCAGCCCACCTGGCCAACCTAAAAAATTAATTTGCACTGCGAATTTTATAAAGCAAAAATTTATTTCTTGTTCAAAAGAACAGCAGTGGGACTCAAATTTCATAGGCTGTAAGTTCAAAAACATTTCATTTCAGTCTTCTTCTTATTTTCCCTCTCTACCCACTTTATCTCTCGATTCAATATGTTCCATGTTGATTTCGAATTAAGAAGCACAAATTTGGTTGTACTGATGAATGATGATAGCATATATAATCATTCTGTTCCTGCATCTCTCGAAGAAACACAGAGGAAGCGTGTGTTCAAATGCCTTCAAATTGTATGTTGGTGTGACCTAAGCTTAGCTGGATTATGTAAGTTTAGGCACAGCAGACTAGATTGCCACCATTGAGACATGGCGTTGATGTGGAAATAGAAAGTAACAGCCCATATGCTAGATGTTTGTAGTGAAATTACAAATAATGCAACGAAGTCTTTCTTGCTTGTCCTACGTCATTCACACTCTACAACAATCTTCAAACTTCAGTTAAGAAGATACTTCAGAGATATTGGTTCATTACTTTGGACCAGACATCCACTACAAAGAGCAAATCAGAAGATGTATCTTTGTATTCAAAACAAACACTGCATATGTGATTGTCATACTATACAGCACCACAAGTTTGACAGAGTATTCGCTTTCAAAAGATATGTGATATTTTTCCTGCTGCAAAAAAGGGAAGCGCGGGATACCTTCTGGAAGAGGGGCGCCGCAAAAGCACTTTCGGTGCATATTTCTTTTGTTTTTTCAGTTTGTATTTCTCCTGCAACCGAACAGGTTGAACTAAATCAGTCCTCATCAGCGTCCTCCAGAACAGTAAGGAATCAAACTAGACAGTGCCTGATACTAACCTGTGAGAACACAGTCTTATTTCCAAATGTGGAGCTATTCGCTATCAAAGCCTCCACAATCGCATCCCCGCTCGCACCCTCCCTATTAAAACCGCGTAACATGAAAATCTTGTTAAAACAGAGAGCAGACAAATAAATATCCTACTCAAGCAGGACACAGTTGAAAACGGTCGAATCCTCACCGCTTCATCGCCTCTATGTCCTCGCTTGACAGCGTCTGCGCTGTATTATTGTCAACCAGGGACCTATTGTCCCTGGTCTCGTCCTGTGCCTGGCCATCGGCGCCGCCGCCGCCTCGCGGCTTATCATCTGTACCAATCACAGCCATTGTTATTACTAAGATAACATAGCAGAATGTATTTTAAAGAATACATCAATGGACTGGAAGAAAACATTAGCATGCTTGCCTTGAGACGACGCGTCGGTGGCGGCGCAGGGGACGAGGCCGGAGGGCCCGACGCGGAAGAGGGAGCCGAAGGGGCGGCCGAGCAGCGGCTGCAGCGAGCAGCTCTTGTCCCCTATCTTCACCGTCCTGCGCCACCACACAACAGAGAGCCGTTAGCCGACCGCACCAGCTAGGGTTTCGGAGCAGAAAACTAAAGAGGGAGGGGAAAGGGAGGGAGGGTACGGACGCGCCGGGGGTGAGGCGGAAGAAGGCGAGGCGGTCGCCGTCGTTGATGTCGAGGAGCACGCTGCAGCCCTCCCACGCCTCCCGCGGTATCACCGGCGTCGGCGTCTGCGGCGGCGGCGGCGCCATTGGAGTCGCCGAGTTCGAGAGTTCGGGAGGGAGACGGAAGCAGAAGAGGGTTTAACCAGACCTGGCCAACGGGCCGGCACGGCACGCAAAGGCCCGTACATAAGCGGGCCGTGCCGGCCGGCACATGTCCCTCCCCTTGAGGCCCAGGCATATAGCAAATAAAAGTCAGAAAAAGATAAACGGGCCATGCCAGGCCTCGCCTCGCAGCCCAGGCACAGCCCAGACATGTCATAAGCCTAGCACGGCCTGTTTAGCCGAAATCACTAGTTGAGAAGTACTCCTATTCCTTGTAAAGATCACTTCAACCCCTCAGATTGCGACAAAGGCGCACATGGAGCGCGCCACTCGTCGCAACCTGGTAGTTTTCCCTTTTTTCGTAGATTTTTATTCAAAACGTTTTATCTCTCAAACCGTGCGTCCAAATCTCAAACCGCTTTCACCGTTAGATTCCTCGCGTCAAAATCTTCAAAACTAGATTCCATGTTGATAGGTTTTGATAAACTTTTTTTTATAAAAATAATTGGACAAAAAGACCGAACCGGGAGCACGGGTTTTTTCCCTTTCCGAAAAAGGCACGCCCGTGCCTCTCATGAAATCACAACCATGCCTCTCACGGAAGCAAAACCGTGACTCTCACGGAAGGAAAAAAAAGAAAACGCGTTTTTTTCGTTTCGGAGGAGGCACGGCCGTGACTCTCGCGAAAGCACGCCCGTGCCTCTCGCGGAAGCAAAACCGCGACTCTCGCGAAAGAAAAAAAATGTGTTTTTCCCGTTTCCGAGAGGTACGGCCGTGACTCTCCAGAAAGCACAACCGTGCCTCTCGCGGAAGCAAAACCGTGACTCTCGCGAAAGGAAAAAAACAAAAAAACACGTTTTTTCCGTTTTCGAGAGGCACGGCTGTGACTCTCGCGAAAGCACACCCGTGTGTCTCGCGGAAGCAAAACCGTGACTCTCGCGAAGTGAAAAAAAAATAGAAAACGTGTTTTTTTACGTTTCCAAGACGCACGGCCGTGACTCTCGCGAAAGCACAACCGTGCCTCTCGCGAAAGCACAACCGTGCCTCTCGCGGAAACAAAATCATGACTCTCGCGAAAGAAAAAAAAATAGAAAACACATTTTTTTCCGTTTCCGAGAGGCACGGCCGTGACTCTCGCGAAAGCAAAACTGTGCCTCTCGCGGAAACAAAACTGTGACTCTCGCGAAAGGGGAAAAAGGAAACGCATTTTTTTGCGCAAAAATTTTTGTTTTTCAAATTTGTTTTGGTCGAAAAGTTAGGAAAGACCGATGGAAAACTAAAACGTCGAAAAAAGCCAAAAAAAATCGTTAAAATAGCCGAAAACGCGTGCGAAAAAATAAAAAAACTGAAATCCGGAGGAAGCGTTCAGAGCGCGACACGTGACGAATGGCTAAGAGCGCGTCAAGTGACGCTGATCGTTGCGAGGTTCCCGAAGGAACGCTCGTTAACTAGTGGCTCCCCTGTTTAGCCACGTGCCGGGCACGCTTGCTTCTGGGTTGGCCTGCAAAGCACGGCCCGTTTGGCCAACTATATATTTAACACACGGTCCGCCTACGCATGATGTTGAGAAAAATACAGATTAAAGTATTTGGCGCCAGTCCTCGTCTGAGTGCCGGCAGTCGACCTTGATAGTTTGCACCTTCGAGAGGAAGGCCTGTTTTCACAACCGACGATAGGATTGAGTCCCCCATAAAAAAAATCACACATCATGATGAAACACGTAATGTGCGGGACATCACTGGGAGTAAGGTGATGAAGATGCAAACGGTAGAAGAAGAGGAGCCCTCGCACAAAGTGGTTCAAGGGCAGCTATAGCCCGCTCGATGAACAGGGTGTGCAACACTCGCTGGTCTCCAATTGGGGTTGGCGTCTGCTTGTTGACGCCCCCCTTCCCCTCCCACACACACACCTAGTTGTTTAGATCTCGTGCTGGAATCAGGCCCATGCGAGGAGTTTTTGGGGGCTACAACAGTGAGCGCGAGGAAGAGCAAGAAGAAGAAGTGGGTGATGTGAACCACTCCCCCACAATGCCTCGTTTTATAGGCAAGGAAAAAAACCATTTGGCCTAACCGCGCATCACGCATGGCAACTAACTACTACATGACTGCGTTTCTCGAAAATACATGGGAAATAGAGGCCCATCAGCGCACGACGTCCAAAGACGTCCCATCCAGTCGACTTCAAGAGTGAAGTCTATTTTAAACCTTGAATTCATACAGCTCGTCAGAATTAAACCTCAAACTCTTAATCCCTGAAATCGACACTCCGTACTTGCTGATCCCGGTCAATCTGAACCTTGAACCTGTTTGGGGCACCGGGAAAAGATTCATCCCGCTCGGGATCACAAAATGCTCCCACTGACATCCCTACCCCACATGTCATATCTATCTTCTTCCCGGCCCTTTTCTCTCTCGATCTCCTTAAATCAGGGAGGGTTCTCATCCACTGCCTCCAACTCCAAGGCGACCAGGCGCCTCAACGCCGTTGACACCGCGCTCGACCACATCGAGTCGCTCGCATCTGGCTGCTCCATCTGGTGTCCGCGGCCGCGCAGCCTGCTGCAACGGCTATGTTTATATCCGAGCAATTTGTCCCGTAAACTCACAACCAAATTCCGTGGCTAGCTTGACAATCAATCCAGCTGCTTGCTTGGTTAGCTTTTTCCACTCGCACGTCTCGCTGAAGCTATTAATCACGTACTAGCCTGGAAGAAACGAGCGCAATAATGGTGGCCAGCTTGCCGAGCGCGGCGCTGCCGCCGCAGCCGTGGATGGCGCCGAGATTGCCGAGCTCTATGGCGCATTTGAGCGGCATGGACATGACGAAGCGGAAGTCGTACCAGCGACGGCTTTCACCAAGAGCTCTTCGCCAACGTGTTTCTAATTCCCAATCCCGGTGATGATGATAACGACGACGGGGACAACAATGTCCGCCCTTCCTAGCCGACTCGTATTGGCTGTGGACATGCGACACAAGGGGTTCTGTATTATGTCGCGTGTGCTGGAGACACACACCTCGTGAGCAAGAAAAGTGAGGGGGATTGGAGGAAAGAAGATGAATATGACAAGTAGGACCGCATAGTCAGTGAAAGAAGAGACAATCCCAGCCGGGATCGAGCCTTTTCCGGTGCGACAAACTGCCTACGGTCGGTTTAGGGTTAAAATTGACTGGGATCAGAAAGTACAAGGTATCAACTTCAGGGATTGAAAGTTCGAGGTTCAATTCCGACTGGCTCTACGAGTTTAAGGTTTTTTTCAGACTTTACCCCGACTTCAACGATAGGATCCGCCTCATGCCCGTATCGGGCGGGGATGGAGGCGGCATCACCCGGGTGCGGTGGCCCAACCGTCCCGGCCCATCGACCCATGTCATCAACATGCTCTGGCTCCCCAAGTGTTCCACCTAGTCATCCGCCGACATTAATCGTGCGTAGTTGATTTGACAACACACATGAGATTTATCTGGCCCATCGTAACGCTTTGCAAGCCCCAAAGTCACTTTGAGAGTATGGTTAATAGTACTCACGGCTTTTGGCTATATATATGATGTTGCCCGAAATCACTCCTTCGCGCTCGCGCGTTGCGACGCGCGACAGACAACGGCGTATCTCCTTCCGCTTTCCATTTCTAAACTACCAGGGTCATTATTAGTGGGTCCTATCTTTGTGCCCAGCGTGATGATGCATGCAAGGAATGGTAGCAATCCCGTGAGCGCCTGGACCCACCAAAATTTTCTTTCTCAGTTGCATGCAAGCACCCTGGTCCAG
>NC_057802.1:7118346-7123741 GCF_018294505.1 Triticum aestivum | reverse complement strand
GGGGGGCCGGCGTGTCCTCAATCTCTGCCACTCTGGTTAGTTAAAAAGGAAATTCAACTCGTTGCGCACATACTTAAGAGGAAAGCCTACCTGGTCCGAAACCGAGCGCTGCAACGCGCGCGCGCGTTAGCCATCCTCGATGTTGCCATGTCATATATAGTCAAGTTTATATCTAGCAAGTATATATAGACTATAAATTTAGATGTGACATTGCTAAATCTCATCTAGATGAGACTTAGCAAATCTGATTCGGTAAACCTATGTGTCAAAAAATTTAGATTGTATTCTTAATTTACTGCTCATACGTGGGAGCAGGGTGCCGAAACATCCTCGTGATAGATCCATGGAGGCGGCTTTTCTAATCCCGAGCTCATATGAGCTCGGGCTTAGAACAGCACTTTCGCATCTATATGCTCTATTGTTAGATGTGCTACACATTGTGGTAGCTTGTCCATAGTATTCTACGGCCTACTATTTATTAGTGTCCCATTGAGAGTGGCCTAATTAAGGTCGTGGACATGAAACAAATAAAAATAAAGAGCGAGAGCCCATTGCATGATTCGTGGATCATGATTAATGTCTCTCTGCTTCAGTCATCATGTGCACACCTCTTGCGTCTGTGTCATGTGTTGTAGCACTTTTTTATTCATTCTAATTTTTTGTATCAATGAAATGATATGCAAGCTTTGCATATTCCTGATTTTTTTTTTTTGCATGCTTCGTGGATCATGATGCCCAGATGGCTAGATCGTGCTTCTTCTCTTCTCCTTCATTGTCATGAAGTTGAATATCCAGCTGCATGCGGTTTAATGCCAAGATCGTATATCTACAAAGTCAAACAGATCGCCGGGAGAGAAGCCCGGGTGACCGTGTACCTACCAACACGTGATTCCGGCTCAGGCAATGCAAGATTGCAGCTCGATCGTGCACCGGCGAGAGATGAGATGCCTCCACCCACAGATCCCGATCTTGTTTTGTTTTGTGCTCGATCGTGCAACGCCGTGCTTGCCGTCCGTTGGCCCGTGCCCCTTTATCATCCACCGGCGTTGCCCCTCACTCACCCAACTGAACTCGCGCGCGCCGCAGCAGCTTCCGCGACTGAGAGCAGTGGCAGCGACACCGAGCTAGCTAGCTGACCTCCACGGTGCGTGCCTGCATGGCGCTTCGTGCAGGGACGCCGCTCCTGCTCGCGGCTCTCGCCGGCGCCGTGGCCCTCCTGCTGCCGGGCGCCGTTGAGGCCCGCGTCCTGCTCTCGCTCGACGACTTCGGCGCCGTCGGGGACGGCATTGCCAACGACACCCAGGTACGTACGCCACGTCGCGAGTCATCTCCTCCGGCGGCACCGGCACGGGGGCGTTCCCTTGACCCTCTCTTTTGTTTCTTCACCAGGCGTTCGTCGACGCGTGGAAGGCGGCGTGCGCCACCGGCGGAACCACCTACCTCAACGTCCCCGCCGGCAAGTCCTACCAGATCTGGCCCGTCACGCTCGCCGGCCCCTGCCGCGGCGAGATCAAGCTCATGGTATTTTTATTTCTTTTCTTCTTCATCTGCCACGTCAGTCATAGTACACTCTCTAAAGCCTCGCTTGGTTTGGAGGAAACCAAAACGTTGGATTTAGGAATAGTACAGGAAGTTGATATGTCTTGCTTTGTTCCTACGTATAAAATGGGCTTTGAGTGGATCCGTAGATTCCTCCAAAAACACAGAAAAATAAATAGTATTTCTGCGAAATTCCTGTACGCGTTTCCTACAAATAGAATGCTTCTATAAATATTTTTTCCTCTCGAATCTTTCTTTCTATACTTTTCCTCTACAAATCCTTTGAACCGAATGAGGCCTAATAGTAATTTGTGCCTTGTCAGATTTCCGGGAACATCATCGCGCCGGAGGACCCGGAAGATTGGTCGGACGGCGACCAGGGCAGGTGGCTCCACTTCCGGGGTGTGGGCGACCTGTCGCTGAGCGGCGGCGGCATCGTCGACGGCCGGGGCCAGCAATGGTGGGCGGGGTCGTGCGAGGACGAGAACTGCACCTCGTACCGCCCATACGAAGTCGCCCCCATGGCGCTCCACTTCGAGGACTGCCGGGACGTCAGCGTGAAGGGCATCACGGTGCAGAACAGCCAGCGCCAGCACCTAGTCTTCACCCGCTGCCACGACGTCGAGGCCTACTATCTCAGAGTCACCTCGCCGGAGTACAGCCACGGCACCGTCGGCGTCCTCGTCGTCAGCTCCACCGACGTGCACATCAAGCACGATCTCTTCTCCGTAGGTACGGTGCATTCCGAACTGAAATTTCTTCTGGCAGGCGGGATTTTGCTGGTGTTTCTAATTACCTGTGGATCGTTTTTAGGTGGCGACTGCGTGTCGATCGCGGGCAACTCCTCGGATATCCGGCTGAGAGCCATCTCGTGCGGACCTGGCCTCGGCATCAGGTAATGTGCTAATATGTACTACTTCCTCCGATCCATATTACTTGTCGCTGAAATGGACGTATCTAGATGAAATTTTCGTCAAATTTTAAGCCAAATGTTTCATCATCTTCTCCTCCATGGTATTCGTCAGCACTGGAGGTTTGGGCGAGAACCAAAGTAATGACAGGATACACAAGATCAAGATGGACAATATGCTCCTCTCCAACACCAAGAACGGCCTACGCATCAAGACCTACGAGGTAACGATCATAAAAAGAAAATGTTATGTGAGGCGTGACATCGCCTTTTTCACCACCTTTTGTGCTGTGCTTTTGGCCATCATTCATTCAGAACGGCTGCGGCTACGCGCGCAAGGTGAAGTTCGCGCACATCACGATGAGGAACGTGGCCAACCCTATTGTCATCGACCAGCACTACTCCGCCTCCAACTCCAACCGGGGAACTCCCTGTGGAACCCCGGTAAGCTCGGCTCGCCGGCCGGTTGTCTGGAATCTGAATCCGATGATGCATTTCACTGCCTACCTAGCACCATAACAGATGACACCATGCATGCATGCACGTCTCTGAATTTGCTTGGGATTGCCGTGCAGAACGGGAGCGTGGTGGCGGTGGAGAAGATCAAGTACATCGACATCACCGGCACTTCGGCGACGGAGCGGGCGGTCACGTTCGCGTGCAGCGACGCCATGCCGTGCAAGCACCTGTATCTGGACGGGGTGAACCTGAAGACGGCCGGCGGCGGGAGCACGTCCGCCTACTGCCACCAGGCGTTCGGGAAGCATGTCGGGGACGTCCTCCCGGTGTCGTGCCTCGGCAAGGAGAAGGAGGACGAGTTTATCCAGCTGCAGGCCCCTACCGCCGGCACGCCGCAAGGAGACACTGAAGACGAAGAAGATGATGATTGGTGAAACTTCCGAGAATTTTGCCGCGCGTGGAACTGTATGCGATCTTGTAATGTGATTCAGCAACACAAGAAGGACGTACGAGTTTTGTCCGTAAGTCTAGAGTTATTGGCCATGCAGAGGACGAATTGTTGTATCACAACAGTTGAATAAAAAGTTCTTTTCTTTGAGAGAAAAAAGAGGCATATACAGCTAGATGATGCTCCGCGTTGTTGTGGGAACCATGGTAAAACAAATGCACCAATGGGTGCTTAACAACTAAAACTATTGAAAATACAAATGTAAGAGTGTTCTTTGCTTACGTTTTAAAAACAAATAAAACATAAAAAATATGTAAGAGAATGATGTATACAAAGAAAAACCTTTTGAATTTGACATAATGTAACATCATATTTTAATAAAAAATGTGAAGCATAAAAAATATATATTTGCTCCAAGACACATATGTCGTTCATGACGACGATACAAAATTAACGAAAAAATTGAATTGTGACCAACATGCATGCCCTTTGTTCCGGTCATAAAAGACATGCTTGATTTGATAAACGCGACCCCTCTACTCTTGCTCGACTTGACCGTGTCTTCTTTTGACATTGATTAGGAC
The DNA here is from genome assembly GCF_018294505.1 of Triticum aestivum. NCBI lineage: Eukaryota > Viridiplantae > Streptophyta > Magnoliopsida > Poales > Poaceae > Triticum > Triticum aestivum. The sequence goes on along the minus strand of NC_057802.1, from coordinate 7,119,801 downwards.
ACTCTTTTCCCTTACTCCGCCCTCTCTTCCTGGCCTCGCACAACCTCCGAGCACTTCCTCATCGTTGTCTCCGCCTCCACAAAAATCTCATAGTCAACTTGATTTTCTTTGAGAATGCTTGGCTCTTAGACCCCTCTTCCTCCCCTCCCACTATCCACTTTTGGATGAGTGTCGCGCGCTCTCGCGATGTTGCGGCTAACCGCGCCTCCCGGACGTTCCGGACGGCGGGCAAGGTTTGGAAAAAGCTCCACCGATTTGTTCCTTCCTTAATGATTGCAATTTTGTGATGGATTTGATGGATTTCTTTGATGTGCTGATGAACTTGATGACAAAGAGGACGCCAACGGATGGCAGAGCTAAAGGGTCGAGGACGGCGACACAGATGGGATTGGGAGGAGGAGGCAGGTACACCCGCGTGACAGAGGAACTAATTAAATCGGTCAAGCCAGGGGAGGGGGGGAGGGCAGTCCGTAAATATATCAGAGAAAAACCGAGGGGAAAGGGAGGCAAAGACAAATTAAAATAGGTGGAGAGAAGGATGAACGAAAAGAGGAGCAGAAGCACGGGGCAGACAAAGCAATCGAGCAAAACGCTCTTCTATGCGAGAGGTGTGCTATGCGTCGGTCGTCAGATCTGATGCAATCTCGCGGCCGAGCGTCGTCATCACTTTTACAACAAAAGTCGTGTTGCGAGAACCCCTTTGCAACAGATGCCCTGTTGCAGAAACATTTGTAATAAATGTTGTGTTGCAATTTTATTTTATTTTGCAACGAGGTCTTGCCGCAGATTTTTTTTTGAGTTTTTTTGCAATACAGGTCTTGTTGCATTTTTTTAACAGATGTCTTGTTGTAGAAAGATACCGCGTTGCAGTGCTTGCAGTCATGGCTTTGAGTTTCCTTTAAAAAGAAGTCATGGCCTCGAGTAGGAGCTCAGTCTGGTTTGGAAAGGGTGGTGTGTTGTTTCCTATGCGATGATGGTGGCCGGTAACGGGAGAGCAATGGAGCTTGATAAATGCGAGCACTAGGACTTGAATTCTGATAGGCTGAAGATACCACGGTCTTTCTAATCATCTAATTACAGGTTGTGCTCACCTCTTTTGCAACATGAATGATCAAGTGCTGATGAGACGGTTGCGGACACGGTTGAGGCGCACAGGAAACTTTTTTCTCAAGAAAAAAAAAAGATTGCTTTCTATTTTGGGCGAAGTATAATTTTCCCTCTTGACTTGGAATTGGAAGAGGAGAAATCAAAGATGCGCACGTGCGTATACACCCACGCCGCCTGCCTCGCGGGAGGCCCCCGAGATCCGGCAGCTTCCCCCCTCCTCTCCCCCGCATCGGCCGGCCGCCTCCCGCCGCCGCGATGCTCCTCCGGTCGCCGCCGCGGCGCCTCCACCTGCTCCGGCCGCACCACCTGCGCGTCCTCTCCCACGCCGCCGCGGCGCTCGCGTCCCCG
>NC_057802.1:7071198-7117886 GCF_018294505.1 Triticum aestivum | reverse complement strand
ATCTCCTCCCCTCCCCCTGCCTCCTCCTCGGCGTCTCCGCCCAGATCGTTCGACTTCCTCGTCAAGCGCCTCCCCGGCACCTCCTCCGCGCGCCTCTGCGACCTCCAGCCCGGCGACCTCGTCCCCGTCGGCGGCAGCGTCGTCGGCCGCGGGTTCGAGGTAACCAGGATCGCCGACGCCCGCGACGTCCTCGTCTTCGCCACCGGATCCGGGATCAGGTGCCTAACTGCCCCTCTGCTTCTGTACAATTCTTCAATTTTTTCTTACGCATCCATGATATTTGTCAAACCCGCGTCAATTGTATTATATAAGATGCATCACAATTGTTCAATCTTAGAGCCAATGATCTAGATATTTTCGATCAAAGGGCCACAAGGCCCCCATTTTCGTTACTAAGAAGATGGAGTCATAAACAGAGTAACACAGCATTACAAAGAGCCCAATATCGATGCAAACACACGCAACAGGGAAGGAAAACGTCCTACATTTCCGGACATCTGGACCACATCTAAGGAATGCAACACCCCACTACATTAGAATAGCAATCAGTTAAAACACCTACAGACCATATACAAAAACTAGATCACATCCAGGACAACAAAGACTTGGTCCCCAGCCATGGCAATGATCTAGATAGCACCACTGTAGTACGATGTTTCATCAGGTTTTTTCCATATTTTCTTTAAATACAACGATTGAGTTGCTTGGTAAGCACATAATCTGTTTCATAGACTGCCACATTCCACATGCCATGTGGTTGATGGGTGATGATGACCTTCTCCTTGATTTTGTTGTTCTTTCATTTCGATTGGATGAGCATCCATGAATAGTTTTATCTATTTTGTTGAGTTGGATTGTTAGTACATCTCGAATTCTGCACTCTACATATATTGCATCCACACACTGATTCACCCTTTGTTTAAGCAAACGTAATTGCCATCTCAAATTTATCAGTGATGTGGATAGTGCATTTTGAGGAAGATAGATTTCATTGGAGTGTGTAAAGTCTGCTCATGTTATCTTCTTTTTACATTTATGTGTGGCAGTCCAATCCGGTCACTCATTGAGTCAGGTTTTGGTGAAAATGAGAAGATTGATGTAAGCCTCTTTTATGGGGTTAGAAACCTTCAAAGGATGGCTTATCAGGTATATGTCAGTCTAAAGTTACATTTTAGAAGTACAACCTTCTTTATGTAACGGCTGGAAACTCTGCTCTGACAGGAAAGGTTCAGTGACTGGGAATCGAGAGGAATAAAAATTATACCTGTTCTCTCTAGACCAGATGAGCAGTGGACTGGCCAGCGTGGCTATGTTCAGGTACCGTTATCATTTTTCCTTTTCGGCTGTTCTTAGCTCACCAGGTTACCTTATATTCTTACTTATTTTTCCATTTTCAGAATGCCTTTTCAAGGGCAAAGAAAGTTATAAATCCATCATCAACGGGAGCGATTTTGTGTGGACATAAACAGATGACTGAGGTATATGTTCTCATTTCTAACTTTTGTAGCTAATGATACAGGTTGCCAAACCAATCTTTGTGTCTCGATTCTTTCTGTACGTTAGATGATGCATGTGTTCTGTTATTTAGACATCTGTACATCAGAAACATGCCCTTCTGGCAAATCCATGGTCATAAACTTTCTCAAGATGAAACTACTTATGAAATATAGACACAAGTGTGCCATCACCATTTACGGGCCATACTGTTACTGCCTTGGATTTGTTGTTAATAGGCCATGTTTATAGGCTAACAGAGTACCAGTACAAATTTGCTGCCCAGACCTAGCAATTGGCTGTACAAATAGAGTAAGAATTAAAGACAGCTTTGAAACTGAAGCCTATATTAGTGCCGACTGTTGCCATTCAAGAGTAGTACTCCATGTCTCTACTTCTAAAATTGGTGGCTTGTTTCTATATTCTTAGGCTGATCTTCATGTACGTTAATATTTGCAGGAAATTACTAGAGCTCTTGTTGCTGATGGTATGCCCAAAGATCAAATCCTAACAAACTTCTGAGTTCTAGGACACCTTTCTTGCCTTTCTGGCTGTTGTACACTTACTTACCACCGCAATCTAGTGGCTCTTGTTTACAGCAAATGTGATGCGACTTAGGGTCGCGAAAAAGATACTGCTACGTACTAACAAATAAGGGCAACTCATTTTCCTTCACGCTGTGAGTTGCCCATCAACCATTGGATGCTGATATCCTGATATATATTAATCTCAAGCAAGAAGAAAAATGCTTGGTGGTACCCTGAGACAGTAGTATTCCCCTGGAAGGTGCTGATGCAACTCGAAAAGCCCCCTTCCAGAAAAGTAGAAGGGGACTCGGTAGGGGACATAGGTTGTAAGTTAGTAAAATCATTTTTTAGTTTGTATGCCTTGGGATATAATCGGCTGCAAGTGTATGTGCCGTGAAATTTTGGTATGTTTGAAGGTTGTAATATTTTTTGAATTGCATGGGTGTATGTGTATGTGTATGTGGAACCTGTTCTCCCATCTGACAGTGTGCCTGAATTTATGTGGAAACTGCATTCTCGACTGACGACAAAAAGATACATGAAAAAGGGTTTGTTCTTTGACCCAACTCAAGTTATAATCTGCCTGCTATATCTTTGATGTGATCAAAGACAGTTGTGCAATATGCTTCTCACTGTGTTGTGCAACCGTTTTATTTGTTCCTGGTGTGTTCGTATACGCTGATGCAAAGGATTGTTATTAGCCTTGTCATAGGTGCGCAACCAACACCTCACCCTTTCAGTGCTTTTGAGCAAACCAGTTGAACGCATTCTGCTGAGTGTGATGTAGTAGATCAAATTGTACTGTAGTATTCCAGGTGGTGTACACCACATGCTGCCTCTCTGCTCCCATTATCGGGGATTCTAAACTCCCCTGCAATTGCTGGAATAGTTAATTTGGGAAGCACATAATAGCTTCACCTGCAACAGAACCTGGTCATGGTCATTATGTCCTTCATTATGACCTGATCATGGTTAATTTGGGAAGCACATAATGGTTTAGTCTTCAACTCTGAGGACGTGATGATTAGGCTTCTTAGGCACTGCAGTGTGGATATGTCGGTTCAGGCCTTTCTTGGAAGTACAGATAAATTAAACAGACGAATCAATATCATTGAAAGAGGACAGATGAATAACATGCATTCTCCTAAGAACGGAAGGACAAGTGGGCTAATTAACAATAATATTATATGGTTGGCTTAGTTAGCAGTGGGCTAATTAAGCACGATTGATTCCTGAGAAATGCAGACGTGCAATTACAACCAGTTAATTAAACAAGATTTCGGATAGATGCAGGCTAATTAAAACCATGTTTCAGCTAGCTCGCCAATCTGCCTGGCAACCTGAATGTCACCTAGCAGTTTTGCTTCGCCCACCTCGCGCAAGCCATCCCTACCCCCCGTGGCAAAGACTTCAGTTGCTCAAACTTGGTCGGCTTTGTCATAGTACGTGGCAGGTTACTGATGTTGGTCTTCTGCACATCGAGAGTCTCCAAATGCTCTTGATCACCAACTTTAAGAGGCATCACCTCGACAACTACTTACCGCAAGCTCAAGAACCTCAGAATATATAACCAACAAATATCCTTTTTTAGAGGAAAAGCAATCGCCCGACTCTATAAACAAAGTCAACCATGGCAAAGCAAGAACATTATCTGTTAGTTCATACAATAAGAAACCATAATAGTAGTAGGTTCTTAAACAAGCCAACAAGGAAAAGGGCACGCAGGCCACATCAAGCTCATCAGGAGCCTCATCCTCCTCCTCGCCCTCCACCCCAATCGGCGTCCATTACTGCTACCTCAACCATCTATGTCTCTTGCTCCCACCAGATAGGTATAAATTTCATTGCATTCTTCAAATTTGCATTTGCCTGAGGATATTTGGTTATATGCTTAGTTACTTTTGTTTATTGCATTGTGTAGCTTTGATTTGCATTCCATTCCCAGTTCGTTTGTGATCATGATCAAAAATTCTGTGATTAGCCTAGATCCATCACTTGATCAATTTGATCGAATGGACGATCATGATCACCCGATGGATGTTGAGGATGTGTTTGCTTCTTCCCAAAAGCAAAAGAGTGAAAAAGGGAAGAGGCAAATGAATTACTTGTATGAATATGCTCAAACTTGTCTTCTTGCAATTTTGTGAATTTAGGATCACATTGCACAAGAAAGGTACAAGCAAATAGCCAGTTCCAAGTGCTCCAACATTGTTGGAAATTGCTAGAAAATAGTAAGAAGTGGAAGTTGAGGGATCAAGAATATCCTCCACCGAAGAAAGAAAGGTCAACTAGCCCCTCCATCTATGAGATGATGATGATGATGGTGATGATGATGATGATGATGATGAGGAGGAGGAGGAGGAAGGAAGGAAGGAAGGAAGGAAGGCGGAGTCTAACACCAAAGACAAGTAAGGGGAAGCCATATGTTGATGATGGCAAGGAAGGAAATAGTGGATGAAGCTTTGCAAATGAGGAGGGATTTGGCCGAGAAGAAGCAACAAGAGAAGATGGAACAGTGGGAACAAGTTCAAGAAAATGAAGACAAGAAGTTGGCGGAGGAGAAGCACAAGGCCGACTTTGAGGAGCGTAGGCTTCTTCTCGGAGAGAACCGGATGAGATAGGAAATCATCATTGTTGAGGAGAACCTGATCATGATATTGGATCCCGATTGGACGGACGAGAAGGTGAGCAAATTTTGAGAGATTAGACAAAGGGAGATCTTGCGATCATGGCTGTCTTTGATCGGGATGATGGAAGATAGAGCTTCTGCTAGCTTCGGTGGCGACGACGACGGTAATGGTAACAACGGTGTTTCGTGATTGCTTGGTGATCGTGGAGACATTTGGCCATGCTTTTGGTCATATTTGCTCACGCTTTTGATTGATAGTTTTCTATGTTTGGTCTTCCTTTTGGCTCACAAACTATGGAAGAAATTGGTATTTAAATGTTTAGAACGTGAAAACTATTGTCTAATGTTGAGATGTGGATTTTTTTATGATTGTAGATGTCAAATTCAAATTCTAGTATTTGCTTCATATCCACATCCACAGGAAAGTCAAAATATGTGCAAATCGGTTTTTGCCTACTGTTTTCACCCAACGTGTTCTCCCGAAACCTGCTTGGTACCGTACTTTTTTGGGTATACACTGAACCGCTTTCACGGTATGTGATTTTTACAGTATTTGCTAGAGTTGCTCGGAGGACCATGCAACAGTGGCAAAAGCAACCCAACGAAGAAGCCAGCAAGAAAACGAGACGCGATGATCCGGGGGCGCGGTGGGTGGCTATGAAATCAGCGGTGATGGATTGAGGAATGGGAAGGCCCATGCACTCCATCAAATACCAGTATACATTGTCTGTCCATTTGCAAGTAAAATACTGTGCCACTGTTTTATTATCAGAATCTCTACTTCTAATGGACGAGTTGGTGAATTGTCTCCGCGGTTTATTTTTGCTGGTTTTTTTCGTCTCTCCTCCCACCACCCCCTCCCACCCTGGTCCGCGGTTTATTTTTGCTGATTTTTTTTCATCTCTCCTCCCACCACCCCCTCCCACCCTGGTTCATCGGTTTATTTTTCTCTCCACTCTTTATTACAACCAGAACTTTCCTAACGTATAACAAATCACAGATCTAACTTTCTTAAATTATGTCAATCGATTCCTTTTATTGGTTCAATTTGTCTTAGGAAACAAATAACAGATTTTCAGGAAACAAATAATACATTTTAATCTAACTTCCTTAAATTATGCAAATCAATCGATTCCTTTTATTGGTTCAATTTGTCTTAGGAAACAAATAACAGATTTTCAGGAAACAAATAATACATCTTAATCTAACTTTCCTAACTTATCTAAATCAATCGATTTCTCTTATTAGTGAAATTTGTTTTACGAAACAAATAACAGACATGTCACAACTTTCCTCCCAATAAATAGTTTCTTAACATTTGCAAACTTTTCTAATCAGACACGTCACAAACGGGCAGGTACTGATATCACGTTACCAAACAATAAAACCCCATTTGCATAGAAATCAGTTCAAAAATCCTAACTTTCCTAAATTTTTACCTTTCCTTGATAACAACCAATATTTCCTATGTTTTCCACCTATTGAAGGAAAGCACCCCTCCATCGATATTAGCATTTTTTTGAACTGAGATCTCCGGGTTATGATTTTTTTTGCGATTCTTTCCAATTGTGACCTATCCTTCCACTCCGGCTCCTTCTCGCATCAACACCTCCACCACAGCCAGGTGACACCGCCTCAGACCTCCTGCCTCTCCACACCTTCTCCGCCACCTCCTTCTCGTACTCCATTAACAATCCCTCCGCCACATTTGTCCACGGCGGTGTCGAGGGCATGGCGCAGCAGCGTACCAGCGGTAGAGCAGCACATAGCAACAGGAAGCAACACGCAGCAGGCGACGCGAGCGGCCGACGGTGGAGGGCAGAGATGCGGCCGGCGTGGCTGAGGGGGCGGCCGGCAGAAGATGGCCATGACTGGAGGCGGCGCGAGGCAGGGGCGCGACAGCGGGGCGAGCGAAGGGATAGGCGGCAGCAGACGGGGCGAGCGCAGCCAGCGAGAGTGTGGCGGGCGGCCAGGGTGTGTGTCGCGCGGGGCACAGTGGTGCGGTGGCTGCGGTGAGCGCGACGGCAGCGGCGGGCGCGACCGACGCGGTGTAGCACGGGCGTGGGCATGGAGAGGGAGTGGCCCTGCGGGCGCGGTAGAAGAGCGGCAGGCTCGGGCATGGGCGTGCATAGGAGCGGGCATGTGCCACGGGGTCAATCCGAGGAGCTCGCTGGATACCCCTGCAATGGCCATGGCGGATGGCGGTTCTCGGCCACGGCGAAATACCTAACAAGAGCAAACGAGAGGGGAAACAGGGGAAAGGCAAGAGGAGATCATGGCGGTGTCAATGGTGCCCTAGGGGAAGACATGGGAGCTCGGGGCGGCGCGGATCGAACGGCAATGTCGCGGTGGCCCAAGGTTGAGGAAGACGGCAGCGACGTCGATGCGGAGGTGCTGGACATGATCTCGTTGGCGCAGACGAAGTAGCGAAGGCGTTCGGAGCTCCTCGACAAGCTCCTAGCCCGCAGGGAGGGCAGTGACCATGTGGACGGGGTCTGTCATGGTGGCCGTGGCGTCTGACTTCGTCCAGATCGACGGGATCGAGCGAGCGAGGAGGAGAAGTGGATTTGGGAGGGGGCATCGAGGAGGAGTGAGGCCATGGGGGCAGGGAAGGAAGGGCGTCACCCTTATCCATTCCCCTTTGATGCCAGCGAGGTGGTCGGGCGGGAGCCCGGCTCTGTAGCAACGCGGCTCGGGGAACAGGAGAAGACGATCGCGCGGGGACTGGACCACTGAGCCGGTTCGGTGGCAAGGCCCGGGGGCAGGGCGAATCCCCTTTTACATCGTCCTTTTGGTTTTTCAATGTACTCTAATCTGTTTCTCCTTTTTAACACAGTTTTCTATTTATTCTTATCAACTAAATGATCTCTACTCCTAATGTCTCAGTTGGTAGTCTCTGTTCCGGGTTTATTTTCGTCCCACCTCCCGAGTGAGGGAGAGGGGGAGAGAGAGTGAGGAAGAGGAAGGGAGAGGGTGTGTGTGTGTGAGAATTTGATGGTAAAAAAGGTTGTCAATGTCACTTAATATGTATGAGAATATTAAATGTAATATTAACATAATTGATATTGAACTTTTAAAGTTAATGTGGCCCCGTTGCAACACGAGCGTTCTTCTAGTAATAACAACGCTCCTCACGTTCTAAACAAGGTGCCACGGCAAGATTCCTCCGTACATAGTACATTGTGAGACGGTTCCTCCATAGTGATCTGGCATTTTGAAATGACACGAGGCTCGCGACCAGTTTTATTAAATTCCCCACTAATGTAGTGATCAATCATGTTACGGTTGTTAGAGATCTTTTGTCCACTCCCACGTCGTACTTCCTACGGAACCTCAGAAGGAAAGTAGGGGCTACCTTGGCAGAAATTTTTGCGAGAGCAAAGCACGTTGCTGGTATCTCTTTCCAGCATTGCAAGAGGGATGCAAATTTGGTCACATATTACTTAGCAAAACACTCTTATGAGTTGAGCTCTTTTTTTGGGATGATGACCCCCCCGCGCGCGTGTTTCCTATTACCATACGTAATTCATGATGTAACTTTGTTGGCTTCAAAGTAAAGTGTGCCGAATAGGCATTCCCCTCAAAAAGAAAGGAAGGTATAGGTGTGATGTCTCAAAACACAAATTTATTGACCATTGTAAGAAATTGAGAGAGAAGAGTTTGTGTGAAACACTGTTGTATTCACGTACAGGAGAATTTATACAAGTTACAACATCTCATGGATCGGCCTAGCAGAACCCTAACAAACTACAAAGGAAGTGCGGGAGGTGGGTTATCCGATCCATGAGAATAGGACTTGCATGACCGCTGCCTTATCCGCTATTGTGGCATGTGAAACGGCTGCTAGCCTGCCATGCCTGTGGTGTACAAAGCTAGTTTCAACACCCCACGCAGTCGAAGCCTCGCCGTCGGAGATGCAGAGACTGGACCTGAATTCTTTGAATACCAATGGCGGCAGCCCTTTAGTCATCACATCGACAAACTGTTGCAGAATCGGTACATGCAGAACATGGACATGGCCGAGCGCGGATTTTCCCTGAATGAAATAAATATCCAGTTCTATGTGCTTGGTATGACGATGGTGCACCGGGTTAGCCGAGAGGTACACCGCGGGAACGTTGTCGCAGTACACCACCATGGCGCGTGGCCGACGCGGCAGTGAAGCTCCGAGAGCAGCTGATGTAGCCAGGAGAACTCCGCAACCTCCCCTCAAAAAAAAAAGGAGAACTCCGCAACCGCATTGGCGAGGGCGTGGCTGCCTCTGCGCTGGACCAAGACACCATTGGTTTCCGCTTCAAGGTCCAAGACAGGAGGGAGGGCCTGAGGTAGCGCACTAGCCGGGAGTAGAGCGTTGGGTGTCTGGGCACCAAGCCTAGTCAGATTTGGAGTAGGCGATGATGTCGAGCGACGAGGAGACGTGAAGCGTCAGGCCAAGGGCGGCTGAACCGCACACATAGCAGAAGATGCGCTTCACCAGAGCCCAGTGAGCGTCGCGCGGAGCGTGCATCTGGAGTCACAGTTGTTGCACGACGTACTGCAGGTCTGGACGGGTGAGTGTCAGGTACTGAAGGGCGCCAACAATACTGTTGTAGAACGATGCATCGGCGGCGAGGGCGCCTATCCTGAGCCGAGACCTTGCCCAAGGTGTCAGCGGCCTTGCAATCTGACATTCCGGCATGCTCCAAGAGCTCAAGCGCGTACTTCTTCTGGCATAAGAAGAAGCCGTCGGGGCTGCGTGTGATTTCCACGCCCATGAAGTAGTGTAGCGTGCCGAGGTCTTTGAGAGCGAAATCGCTCTGCAGAAGATTGACGAGCTGGCGTAGGAGAGTGTCGGTGAAGGCCGCGAGCACAATATCATCGACGTACAATAGAACATACGCTATGTCGTTTGTTCCTGTACACAAACAGAGAACCATCCGAGCGCGTGGTGGCAAATCCAATCTGCATGAGGTAGGAATCAATCCGCTAGTACCAGGTGCGGTGAGCCTGCTTGAGGCCATAGAGAGAGCGGAAGAGCAGCATACGTTGTTGGGGCGGGCGGGATCGACGAACCCCGAGGGTGCTGGCACTTGGCAAAAGACCTGCGCAAAGCGCCACCGCTGTCGAGTACGGGAAGGACAAGGACACCTAAGCTCCACGAAAAACGAAGCAAAATGTCACCGATGTCAAGTAAGTGACAGACAAGGATCTTCATCTGTAACCCTGACACGGGAAGAAGAACCACAACAACGTCCGCACGGACGACCAACAGGCAAAGGCACCACCGCGACCATGGTATTTGCCAAAGAACCAATCATACGGACAACCATCCGGGGCCGCTACCCGACTTCCATATCCCGAAACACCGTCAGTGTCGAGCGAAAATTGAGGGATAGCATGGAGGGTCTCCGCTTGATCGACTGTCCACGGATGCATCGGACCGTGTCCGTGAACGTATAAAGGTGTCAGCTTGATGATTGCCATTGAAGATGCCCTTCTTCTCGCGTGACCGACACAACTACGAGATGTGAACACAAACGAACCGAGATGCTAGTGTCGTGCCTCTGTCGGTCGGCACGCTGAAGCCCGCCGCTAGCAGAGGACAACAAGAGAATCATCAAGTCTCCTCCGTTGCGATGTGAACGCTGCTAGCTTGTCCTATGCAGCAGCTAGCAGTTCCAGCATGTGAACGGCGCACGGGACACTGGGTCGAGCTTCACGTGTCCGGCAGGTACACACATTTCACGTTGTCCTGGGGCATTGCACGAGAGATGATGTCAGGGCATCTTCAACGAGCAATCAGATGTTCGCGGACAGTTTCTTTTTAGACAGTACCTTATATATATCATATACAGTTTTTTTTTTCTTTTTTTGAAAAAGGAGGATGACCCCGTCTCTGCATTCGGACGATGCGTACAGTCATTTTATTAATTATTTACAAAAACCTTACAAAGTAATACATCGGTAAGTCTGAAGCCACAATCTTGGCAACATTTGTCGCTACTCCTATCCAGTTGATGAAGGGGCGCCGATAGTCCGACCCGAATACCAAACAGACCTCACACCAAAGCCTAACATCTAAAGCCAGTGACCTCAACCAAGCCGCATCGCTGGGTCTGGGGCAAATAACTGTCCGGTGCACTCTCAGAGACCGCCGGCGCCGTCTTTCACCGACCCATCTTCAGAGCAGGTACTTACGCATCCACCTTGCCAGGACTGCCGTCGACGCCACCACGGCGCCAGCCGACGCCACCTGCCTACGCGCGTCCATCATCACACATCTGCGCCAAGACCCTGCTGCGCCACGCTGCCGATACTCCACATCATCGATGTGTCACTTGAAACGCTGCTCCACCGCGGAAACCGTCCACTAGTCCCTCGAGCCAATGCACACCTTCAAGAATGACGTCCCCAAGGGGGGAACGACATAAGAGCGCCGCCGTCATTCGATCAACCGATCTAGGGTTTCCCCCGAAGGTAGCAGATAGAAGTGTGGAGCTTCTCCACGACAATGCTTTCAGGAAGGGGACGACACAAAAGAGCGCCGCCATCGCCGGCCTTGGCTACTAGCCAAGAGCCAGGTTTTCACCTGGATCTACTCGACGAACCTCCATCTAGCAACGTATGCACACACCACCATCGATCTCTGCCGCTGTGCAGCGCGCAGGCCGCGCCGGCCAGATCAGATCTGACTGGAGGCCATAGAACGCGTGCCGTCGACTTGTCCACCAGGCCCTCCATGCCGCCACCGCCGATTCGAAACCAGATGGCGCGCCGTCACATCACCGGTCGCCGCCACCGACTGCAGGCACCGTCGCCACGAGAACAAGGTCGACCGCCGCGCCCGCAGCCCACGCCGCCGCCCGTGGTCAGGCCGCTGGCCGCGCCCTCGCCGCGCCTCCACACGTTTTGGGGTCCCACAACAACCCCTACGACGCGGGAGAGAGGGAATACCCCGCCACCGCCGTCGGACCTCGGGCTTAGGTCGGCAGTTTCCCCCGACGGCGGCGGAGGGAGGGGAGAAGGGAGCTCGCGCCCCCGGCGGCTAGGGTTTGGGCGCCGCTTGAGTCGCCCTAGCGGGGACGACGCATATACAGTTACTTCTATGAACGCACGCACGCACACCCTATCCCTATGAGCACCTCCAAGAGACTGAGCCGGTACATCATCCTATGATTGACGAAGTTGACACAAACATCTTCGTAGTTGACGGAACATCTCCTCCCACTGAACGCACATCGCCGAAAGGCTTGAAAAAAATCTAGAAAAAAGAGCACAAGTGTCAAGTCTAGGACCTGATCTCTAGTGGGCCGGAGGTACCACTGTCTTCCTAACCATCCAACGATATATTGGTTCGCTGTTCGCGGACAGTTGGTCTGACGGAGGTCATGCAACGATATCCCTCATTTTCGGATTATGGATTTTGATTGATAGTTATCCAGGCGGGCTGAGAGGAAAGAGATGAGTGGAAGACATGGGTTGGGGGGAGACACAGTCCAATTGCCAGTGGGTCGGGCGGACCGTCCGGACTCATCTATAGCTCCCCCGATTTGAGGACGGTACCTGGGATTTGAGACATTCACATCAGTCCGTGGACGTTTGATAGCGTCGAAGGCTTGAAACTGTTCGGAATGTCCGATCAACATATTTAGAGGTGTTTTGGTGATGCCCTTACACAACTTGAAGAACCATAACATTATTGTTTGATGAAGTGGTTAAATTATTATTTTTTTGAAAGGGACGAAGTGGTTAATGAGTTTGCAAAGAAGGAAAAAGTTGATTCACCACTACTCTATACATAGAATTTTTTTAATGGGAAAGCTTTCAATCTGTTCATATTCAATCATGACAGTATAACGAACATAAAAAAATACAAAAATGAACATAAAAAAATACACTCAGATCCGTACACCATCTAGCGACCACTACAAACACTGAAGCGAGCCGAAAATGTGCCGCCGTCATTGTCCCTCCATCGCCGGAGCAGGGCAAAACTTGAAGGTACCATGGACCTTTTTTCACGTCCCTACCAGTTTCTGGGTCTATAAATATACATAGCTAGAGATCTGTATGCAGCACAAGTTTTATAGCTTTTCCAGAAATTTGCCACGCATCACCATTGATCAGATATGGACGCAACAAGTGCTGCTGCGGCCGCTGTGGAGATGGACGCCGGCGCTGCCTTCGCCCCGTCGGTGTGGGGCGACTTCTTCGTTACCTACGTCCCTCCTCCCACAGAGGTATGCCATGCCATGCACTCCTTCCTATCTGCACATCTAGTCTAGCTTGCCAATTTTATTTACCACGCATATACATACTATATGCAAAATCAAGCTAAAGCTTGGGTGCGAGATTACAGAAGTTTACGATGATGGCAGTATGCATTTGGTGTACGTGAATGTATACATGTTTGGGCGTGAGTACGGAGTACCTGAAATCCTGAATATGTACACGCAGAGATCGGAGGAGTGGATCAGGGAGAGAGCAGAGCAGCTGAAGAGGCTAGTGCACAGGATGTTCTTCTTGGAGGACGGCGAGGCCGTCGTCGGCGTGGCCAAGGCGGTGGCACTGGTTGACACGCTCGAACGGCTCGGCCTCGACAGCCTCTTCCGCGACGACATCGCAGTGGCCATTAGCCATGCCCACCTTGCCGGTGAGGAGTGGCCGGAGTATGTAGGCTACGATGATCTCCACGTCGCCGCCACTCGGTTCCGCCTGCTCAGGCAGCACGGTATCTGGGTGTCTACAGGTAGTTACATACAGCAACACGCTAACACACAAACTACTGTATTTTTAGGAGCGTTAACAAGTAATAAGTGCCGACTCTAAATCAATGCAGCTGTGTTGGACAAGTTCAGAGATGGCACGGGCAGTTTCAGCGCAAGCCTGAGCAGCGACCCAAGAGCTCTGCTGAGCTTGTACCACGCTGCTCACATGGCGGTACCGGGCGAAGCTACTCTAGACGACGCCATCGCTTTTGCACGTCGCCACCTCGAGACCATGAATGGTGAGCTCCAGTCACCGGTGGCGGAGCAGGTCGCCCGCGCCCTCGACCACCCACTCCCACGGTTCACCAGGCTGCTGGAGACCATGCGTTACCTCCCCGAGTACGCGCAGGAGGAGACGCACGATGGCACGCTGTTGGAGCTCGCTAGGCTCAAGTCTCACATCATGAGGTCCATTCACCTCAGGGAGCTCAAGGCCCTGTCCTTGTAAGTCCATAAGATTTTCCATTCCATTTGGAATTTTTCTTGACGATCAGTCCTAGAGTTGTGGTTTTCGTTAAAATCCCGTAGAGTGGTGTGATTTTGTGTTACCTCAGCACAAAAAGTTGTGTATTTCTGAAAATTTTCTCTTCTTTAAATCTCTATTACGCTGTAGGTGGTGGAGGGATGTTTACAACGCCGTGAATCTGAAGTACTGTCGGGACCGTATGGTGGAGGTCTACCTCTGGAGCTGCGGAATGATCCCAGAAGAGGAGCACTCACGCGCACGCTTGCTATTCGCCAAGACGTTTGGAATCGTGTCATTTCTGGATGATACTTTTGACGTCCACGCCACCATTGAGGAGTGCCATAGTCTTAATGAAGCATTTCAGAGGTATGTACGTAGAGCACTTCATTTATTTTTGAAGTTGCTCTGAAGGATCTACAATTAGTTGTTCAAAGCGGGGCGAAAGCCTTTTGCGGTAAACATGAGGTGCTCATTTTCTTTCTTAGAAATATAAAGCATATTTCCAAGCTTCAGTTTTGAGCTTCTATAGTTCAATCTTTATTAAACACATGTATATCTTTGTCTCTAGATGGGATGAAAGTGCGGTTTCTGCTCTACCCGAATACCTGTGCATGCTATACATCAAAACCCTAAGCAACTTCAAGGAATTTGAGGATCTTTTGGAGCCACAAGAGAAATACCGCATGTCTTACGCTAAAAAGGCGGTAAGTAGTACTTATTGTACATATACATATGCAGGTTTTAATTTGTTTTTGAGAAAATTCCACCCTCCCCATCGAGTCTAATAATTCGTTCAACTTATTCTTTATTTATTTTTATCAAACTTAACCTTCTCGTGTACATCTTCTAGTTCACGTTAGACCCCACCCGAATGGTCCATGCTCCCTTTGTCTCTATTAATTTCACTATTTTGTCATCCTGAGCACTTATATACTCCATCTGAAAAATTCTTGCCATGTTTTACCCAGTGAAAAAAATAGCGCCGAACTTAAAATATGCTATTAGCAATCCTATATCACACTATATCGTGCTATTGGCGAGACATTGATTGTATACTGATTTATATAGCGAGCCATTGCTCAACACACCATAGCATGCTATTAGCGGAGATATAACGGACACGGATTTTTGGCTCTAGGGATAGCATGCTCCCTAATGAACAGTAAAATCAAAATAAATAGTAAATATTTTTTCAAAATTCTGATATTTTTTATAGATGCTCATGTTAGTGTACCAAGTGTGCTTTACAATTTTCATGCCATACGGGATAGCAGTGCTTCGTCGGCGAAAAAAACAAAATTAAGTGTAACATTAGGAGATAACATTTGTTGTTTGACTTGTTTTTTTTTTGCACATGCCAAAATGCTGAAGTCTTCCCTTAAAAATTTGCAGGTAGCATTTAGATGTGACAATGAACGCATCTATTTTTTTTCAGTTTTTTTGACATTAGTAAAATCCATTTTTGGCATGCAGGAGCATGTGCTCCCTTGAGCCAAATTGAATATCCGAGATATATAACACACTATATTTACAGTGGTTTTACCCCTTGTGATATCGTGATGGCAAATGAATTTGCAAACAGCCAGACGTCTATACTAGTTTGGGACATGCCCCAATTATGTCACATGCCCCTCAATTTTCATCATTCTTTGAAATTTAGTCAAAATTCACCAAATTCTATGAAATCGTGTCAGTTCTGCTGAATAGGTGCAGCTAGCTAGACTCACTTTTCTTGTGCCATATGGGGTACATCCCTAGACCCTAGTGATACTCGTCAGGGACAAGTTCACAACTAAAGGGTACAATAATACACTGCTTTTTTTGCGGGTACAATAATACACTGTTGTACTCAATAATACACTAAAGGGTGCAATAATACACTGTCGGTCAGCAATAATTGTGAAATTTCACAACTAGGGGGTAAGAAGTAAATTTACTCTAAAATTATCAACGTTGTACTCCCTCCTGTTCAAAAGTAAGTAATATTTTAGGCATCCATTCCACGGAAACGTTTAAGGAGGACAGCATCATTTTAAGTATTCAGATTGAAAACTTTAAAACTGTGTATTTGCCTCCAAAAGTTATCCAAAATATTTTATTCACAAACTGTTGTAAAAGTAAGTAGTCAAAGAGTTAGATGGTGTTTGGTTCTCTAGTCCTAGGACTTTTTCTAGTCTCTAGGACTTTTTGAAAAACACTCTTAAGGAGGTGCTTCTAAGGACTTTTAGCAAAAAGTCCTAAAAAAGTCCCACCCTGTTTGGTTTGCTAGGAACTTTTTCTAGTCCCAACACAAAAAAGTCCCTGAAATCAAACACCCCCTTATATCTCAGAATACAATAAACGTCACTTATTTCAGGAGAGTTCCGGCTAACGGCTTGTTTTTGTCTTGTACATTGTGCATACAGTACCAACTACAGTCAGAATACTATATGCAGGAGGCCCAATGGACCAATGACAAGTACGAGCCGAGCTTTGAGGAACACGTAGAGTTGTCTGGCATGTCCACGGGCCTACCTATGCTTAACCTCATGGCCCTCATGGGTTATGATGAAACCATCGCAACCCAGGAGGTGTTCGAGTGGATGAGCGTGCCCGTCCCCGACACGGTCCGAGCCGGTGCACTGATCGGCCGCTTCCTCAATGATATATCCTCATACAAGGTATATTTCCCCCCGAAAAGAGTGGAGCATCCTCGGCCTCTGCACACAGCCACAAAATTGCATTCGTCCTTACTGAAAAAGGAAATTTCATTTATGAGATTAACCGCGTCCGTGTGTAGACCAATATATACGCGTTCATGCAGAGGCCGGGGGTGATTGTTTTAAAAAAAATATGTGGATCAATATATGCGCGTATGCAGTTGGGGAAGAACAAGAAGGACATGGGTAGCACCGTGGAGTGCTACAAGCTGGAGAAGGGGTCGACCGGGGAGGAGGCCGTGGCGGCGATCGCCGCCATGAACGAGCACATGTGGAGGGTTCTGAACCAGACGTACATGGAGGTAGACCGCGCGCTGCTGCCTGCAGCACAGCTGGTGGTGAGCATAGCCAGGACGTGTGAGGTCATCTACCTACGCGGCTGGGACGGCTACACCTTTGGCAGCCATGCCAAGGACCTTGTCAAGGCACTCTTCCTCGACCCTATCCCCCTTTAGATTGGATCGACGCAGCGTATACATACATATAAATAAACGTGCTACTGGTCAAGTTAGACATACTGCAATGAGCTCTACGTATCCGCTGTGTATTTACTACAATGGAGCACAATAATACACTGTTGCTGGCCGAGGGAGAAATTCTGCTCCAAGATGTATATGCTTGGTAGCTGGCAGAGCAATTCTGTAATCCTAAAACGTTATAACTTTTGTGTATGTTTTCAATAAAATAAATCTGGGTAGATGTCTCTATTTCCTCTTAGTTACTGATATTGTACATATTTGTGTATCAAAGACGAAACAAAATACTTAGCATTCTGTGGCGAGCAAGTCCAATCACTGTGTAGAGCTCACATTGTCTCAGTCTTATGCATGCATTCTATGATATATACTCCATCCGTCCCAAATTATTTGTATCTAACACTACGTCTCAGTCTTATATATGCTCACATTGTTTTCTAGATACGAATGTATTTGACACTACGTGTCTAGATACATCCTTATCTAGACAAATCTAAAACAAGTAATTTGGGACCGAGGTACATCCATATAAGACACGTAGATATGGATGTACATAGATTATATGAGCAGCGGGTTGCGCGGGCAGTTCATATTGCATGAAATACCTCCAGATTTTGAAAAAATATGAAAAGAAAAATTAATGTACATAAATTATATTAGGCGCATGTAGAACTTTTAATCATAGCCTCTTAGCAAGTGAATCTCTAGTAGTGCAAGCCATCTTAAGTTAGGTCTTGCCACATTAGCAAAAACATCACTTGGAGGGTAATGATTAGGAGGGAAACCAAATCTAAGCAACGGGATCATGCTAAATTGGCAACGAATTTTGTTTCTGATTCAGATGCGCCATGGGCCCACTACCGGAGCAACTGACCCATGAACCTGGCACACCCACGCTTATAAGAGGTCTTGGTCACTCTCCCTCTAAAAGACAAGCCTCGTAGGAGTCGTGCTCTACCTCCTCCCACATCCAATGTGAGACTAAACCCAACATCTCCATAGTCATTGATACATCTCAAACATATTTATAATTTTTCATTGTTTCGTGTTGTTATATTATCACTTTTCAATCATTTTTATAGCATTTTATATTTACTTTTTCTGGATTAACCTATTAATTCAGTGCCCAGCGCAAGATTTCAGCATGTTTTGACTTTTCAGAAAATCAATATCCACGAGTGTCAAAAATACCTGAGGATTTAATATGATTTTTCCAAGTATACAATTGCTTTATTTGTCTCCTTAGGGAGAGATCACATTGTCTCACTATTTAGAGCACTCCGAATGCTTTCTCTCCTAGCACAATTTAATAGGCAAAAGGTTGAGGTATCATTGTAATTAAAATAGATATAGAGGGGAGCTGTATGTTAGTGGAGATACAACTCTTAGCTCATTCCCGTATATGCAATGTAATTAAAGGCTCTGATCTGGTATGGCTTCTCTCCCTGTGTATGTCTCCTTCCTTTCTCCTTAAACTTAGACCACAGTGTTGAGATGATCAGATGATCACTAAACTAACTAAATGCAACACACTTAGATACAACACCTAAGAGGTAATGCATTGGAATAGTTGTCTCTAGAAATTTACACCACCTAAGATATCGCATTAAGAGCCAATGCATTGGGAGCCCCCTTAGGAACGCATAACACATACCATGACCACTGGTTTTTTTTTTACGAAAAAGCAGCAGGAGCTGAGTTTCATTGATGAAGAAGGAAAGTAGGTCTATGCTGTTACAAGGAGATGGCACCGGCAGCCATCCTGTACAAACCGGTTAAGAGCTACTCGAGGGGGGTCAAAGAACTTCGACATCGGCTTAAGCCCGCCATACAGCCAACATCTGGCCTCGTCTAGTATCTTGTGATGAACCTGTGTTACAGAGCTCGCTGTGGCATTGAAATCCTTGCATTGCTCTCCTTTCAGAGGCACCAGACGACTAGCAGGCACACGGCCCTCCATGTGGGTCTGTTGGCCTTCGGCAGCGAGGAGGTCTGCCTTCGGAATCGCTGCCGCAGGCGCCCCCGGTCGTGCAATTGAATGCTGTCGTATGGAGGCCCCAGCGCAGCCATCGTTATTGTCCAGACCATGGTGGAGAAAGGGCAGTTGGCGATGAGATGCGCTGCCGTCTCTGGAGCTTGCTGACAAAATGGGCAGAGGGGATCATGAGGGATTTGCCGCTTCGCCAGGTTGTCCGCCGTGAGGCACTTTCCCCTGAGCAGTAGCCAAGCAAACGCCTTCGCCCGCGGCGCCGCCTTGGCCTTCCAGATGATTTCGTTGTCCGTGGACTGGATGGATCCCTGGAACAACATGCGGTAAGCCGACGCCGCCGTGTACTCCCCAGAAGCAGTCCATTTCCATCTTATCAAGTCCGGCGTGTTAGGTTGATCTCTTTCCGTGTGGGCCCAACGGCCCACCGGGCCCCTGATCCGCGCCCTGATCGGGGGCGCCCAACCGCAATATGGTTGACGGGCCCCTGTCACGCAGCGCTACATAAAGAGGTGGGGGTCGGCGGCACGCAGTACGAGGTTCACCGCGTTGCCCGTCTCCCCACCGAAAACCCCGACCCGATCTAGGTCTAGCACTGACAGTGACGGGAAGCTCCGCCGCCGCCACTGCCCACACATCGCCGCCACCTTCACCTTGCCCACTCTCCGCCATCGCCGTGCGCCACATCACCACGATGGCCTCCAGCTCGAGTTCATCTACTGCTGCACAAGGTAGGTTCACCGGATCTACTAGCCTACTCCGATCTAAAGTTCTATCACGGCGTGCCCTCTCAGAAGACGGTCGTCTGTGTTGCATCCCAGAGCTGACATAGTTCTGGTAGGGCAGCCGGTGGAGGGTTGGCCTTGACGTATTGCATCCATCTGTCGTCCGTGATCGCCTGGCGCGGCGACAGGCGGCGCCCATTGCAGTGCCGGAAGAGGTTAGGCCAGCGGTCAGCTGGACGACATCCGTCCGCCCAGTGGGAGCGCCAGAAGTTAGCCCTAGAGCCATCACCAACATCGATCGCCGTGGAGGCTCTGAAAACACACTCGTCCATGGGGTCAGTGGGGTGTCGGATCTAGACTCGATGGGAGCTACTACGTGCTCAAGGTGTGTATTTTTCTCGCATTAATGTGGGTTGGTAGAGAAACCGAAGCTAAGCAATGGGGACCATGCCAAATTGGCGATGAATTACTCTAGCCTTCATGAGTTTCGATTCTACCGTGGGCGTTGCAGGCGAAGAAGAAGGGCAAGGTGATCATGGACAACTTTATCCATGAGAACCGCAAAAAGGTATTTTTTGGGATATGAATACGCAGCACAGTTCGGTTGTATGTGTATCGGAAGAACTTTCTAGTTATGGTTAATTGAATAGGGAGATCCTGGTTTTCCGATAAAAGATGCACACTTTATAAGTTTATATAGATTTATATAGATGCACAATGTCCATGAGGAAGCTAGTATATCTATATAATATAACCATCGAGTAAACAAACAATAACGGAAGCGCCTGGAGCTCAGCTGAATGAGATATAGTTATGTCTCATTCAGCTGATGTCAGGCTGACGTCATCCCGTTTGTTGGCTCCCGCTTTGCCCATATTGCTTTACTGTGGGTTGGGGTTGTGCGTTGTTGGGCTCGGTAAGATGGGCTGGCATGGGGTGCATTGTGTGGCGCTCCAAGACGTGCTTTTGTTTTCTCCTTTTGTTTGTTCTTTCTTTGTAATTTTGTGAACAAATAGGCCACAACTATTTTACGTATAAGCCTTTGTATGTACGTACTTTATTGCTAGGCTGAATGTGTTATGTGAAATGAGAGCATGCGGTAGGAGAACACACGTATATTCCCCGGCAAAAAAAAAGAACACACATATATTCTTAACAAAAAAGGAGAGGATATGCACGGGATGATAGAGGGACATGCACCGTATTCCGACTTTGGGTGAGGTTTTTTTCTTCTTCTTTTTTTCATTTCGCCAGTAGGAAGCCTTTGGCGCACAGGCCATGCCCGGTCTTGTGCCTCAGCTTGTTTAATATTTCTGAAAAATATATTAAACAAATTGCTTAAGAAATGTTAGATGGCTAAAATTAAGGAAAAGTATTATACAACGGTAAATTAAAAAAAATAAGTTCGAACTTAAAAAATGGTCTTCAAGTATTTAAAAACATGTTCACCGTGTATTAAAAATTTATTCATCATGTATTTACAAAGTGTTCACCGGGTATTAAAAAACAATTCATTGAAAAAAATTCACGACATGTTTCTAAGGATATTAGTTGCATATTAGAAAGAAAATAATGCCGCACATTTAGAAATTATTCACGAAAATGGTTATAGTGTATTCGAAACTGTTCACTTCATGTTTGGAAAATGTCGTCGTGTATTTATGAATGTTCACGACATGTATAAAAAATATTAGTGAATCGAAAAAAATAGTTGTTAATTCAAAAAATGTTCAAGACAAATGTTCATCATGCATTTAAAAAAATGTTCAATGTTTGTTAAAAAAATGTTCCCGTGTATACAGAAAGATATACAGTGTGTATTACAAAAGTGGACATGTATTTGAAAAAATACAACTATGTAGGGGTACTGGGTTCGGAACGAGTTGCGTGCCGAGATTAGACGTGCAACTATGTCATGCATGAGTTGCATGTTTGGCGAAATGCAACTGGGTCAGGCGGGTTTACATGTTGGGGTTGGACATGGAACTAGAGGTCGAGGCAAGTTGTGTGTTAAAAAATAAAGCACAAGCCTGGTTGCGAGTGAAAGGGTGGGCTTGCAACTAGGAGAACTACGAGCTGAGTTACGAGTTGAGGATGGACTTACAACTGGGACAACTACAAACTATGAGACCAGTTGCGAGTGAATGGTCGACTTGCAACTGGGATAAAACAAACTACGGTCCTAGTTACGAGTCAAGGATGGACTTGCAACTAGGATGAAAGACAAAACCACAGGCCCAGTTGCGAGTCAAGGATGGGCTTGCAACTGGGATAAAAAAACTACAAACCTAGTTGCGAGTCGAGGGTGCACTTGTAACCGAGACAAGTATATAAAACTACGATACACGTTACAAGTTGAGGTTGGACTTGCAACTGAGATGAAAAACAAAACACATCCCAGTTGCGAGTCGAGGGTAGACTTGCAACTGGGACATCAACAAACTATGGGACCAGTTGCGAATCGAGGGTGGACTTGCAATTGGAACAACAAAAAACTATGATCCCAGTTGCGAGTTGAGGATGGACTTGCAATTAAGACAACTGCGAAAAAATGACTCAGTTGTGAGTCAAGGGTCAACTTGCAACTATGATGAAACAAACTACGGTCCCAGTTGCAAGTCTAGGGTTGACTTGCAACTGGGATGAAAAACAAAACAGGTGCCTAGTTGCAAGTCAAGGGTGAGCTTGCAACTGGAAGAACTATGAGCCCAATTACGAGTTCAAGTTGAACTTGCAACTAGGACAACTACAAAATTACAAGCCCAGTTGCGAGACAAGGGTCGACTTGCAACTGGGATGAAACAAGTGCACTCCCAATTGCGAGTCAATGGTGGACATGCAAATGAGATGGAAGACAAAACACATGCCCAGTTGCGGGTCAAAGGTGGGCTTGCAACTCGGAGGGTGGGCTTGCACCTCAGACAACTACGAGCCCAATTGCGAGTCAATGGTGGACTTGCAACTAGGACAACTACGAAACTACGAGCCCAGTTGCGAGTTAAGGGTCGACTTGCAACTGGGATGAAACAAGCTATGAGCTTGTTCCAATCAAAAGGTAGACTTGCAACTGGGATGAAAAACAAAACACATGCTCTAGTTGTGAGTAGAGGGTGAGCTTGCAACTTGGACAACTACGAGCCCAGTTTTGAGTCGAGAGGGACTTGCACCTGGGACAACTATGAAACTACGAGTCAGTTGCGAGTCAAGGGTCGACTTGCAACTGGGATGAAACAAGCTATGGGCCCAGTTGCGAGTTAAGGGTGGACTTGCAACTGGGATGAAAAACAAAACACATGCTCCAGTTGCGGGTCAAGGGTGGGCTTGCAAGTCTGACAATTACGAGCCCAGTTATGAGTCGAGGGTGGACTTGCACCTAGGACAACTACGAAACTACGAGCCTAGTTGCGAGTCAAGAGTCGACTTGCAACTAGGATGATACAAACTACATGCCCACTTGCGTGTCAATGGTGGACCTGCAACTGGGATGAAAAACAAAAACACATGCTCCAGTTGCGAGTCGATGGTGGACTTGCACCTGAGACAACATACGAAAATACGAGCCCAGTTGCGAGTCAATGGTCGATTTGTAACTAGGATGAAACAAACTACATGCCAGTTGTATGTCAAGGGTGGACCTATAACTGGGATGAAAAACAAAACACATGCAAAATAACTAGGGTCAAAGATCGGTCAGTGAGAAGATGGGGGATAAGCTTCATAGTTGAGCCCCCAAAACGACAACACATATAGGCCAATGTGAAAATAAATGCCAGAACATGACGACACAAAACAAACGGGACAAGAGGACGCGCGACAAAAAAGAACAAGCTGACATGAGTGTGCATGATCGAGTTTGTGCAAACATTAAATAAAACAAATCAGTCAATTAATTATAGACTTAGATGAGCTAAAACTTATCTAGATTAGATTTAGCAAATCTGAAAACGAAAAAACTAGTTACACTCCTCTCTAGCTACACGGTCAAACCAAAATAAAAGAAAACAAGGAATAAAAAGACATGTGTCCCTCCAAAAAAAGCTAAGCCCACAAAAAAACAATACACCAAACATAATAACTACTCACTCAAAATTGCCATATCGGGTTTCACTGCTTCACGAGGGACAAACAGAAAATACGACGCAAGGACAATGAGCATGACTCAGAAGCACGTGTATCTAGCAGTATATGAGTTAGATGGAACATTGTTAACTCATTTACATAATAATTAGCAAACCAATTCGAAACGGGACCTCAGATCGCGTCACAAAGACGCTCAACAAAAGATACATGCGCGAATAGATCGACAAGTAGACACAAAACACACGACGCGACACAGAGCGCGCGTGACAAAATAACCCGCAATCAAGATTTGCACAATATTTAAAGCGAACAAATGACAGAGTGAAAACAAGTTCATGAATTATAAACGAATAAATAAATAATAAAAGGAAAAATAAAAATGGAAAAGGTGAAAATAGAAAATATAAATAAACACAAAAACAAAAAATCATGAATTTAAAATAGTTCACAATTTAAAATAAATAATGAATATAAAAAATAAAATAAAAAGGAAAATAAAACGGAAACAAAAAATAACAAATACTAAGAGTCAAATGAGAGTGTAGAAAAATGAGAAGAACTAGGACTGAATGCAGCACAGACTTGTGAAAAGAAATAGAAAAAGTCAATCAACCTCACACTTGCAACGACCTTCAAGAGCATAGGCTTGTAAAAACTAACGGAGCGACCTCGCACTAGCAACGACCCGCACACAAGCACAGCTAGCAACGACTCGGACACAGGCACAGCGCGAGACAACGCAGCAACCAGACAATTGCGTTTTGCACGAATATTAAAGACAGATGATCCAACGGTTCTGGACTATTTCACATCTAGATATGAAATAGCAAATCTGTACAATAAATAGTCCATCGTTGAACCAGTGAAAGAAAAAAGATATTACAAAGAAAGGCCTGCCGGCCTTCACCGAAAAAAACAAAAAACAAAAACAAAACAAAGAAAGGCCTGTCGGCCTGGCAACGAATGACTACAACACAAAACTGCAGAGAGCCTGATACAAAAGCAGCCAAACATCTAGGGTATATATACATCCAACGGTCACAAAAGTGGATGAGACATAACTAAAACTCATCTAGCTGAGTTTTAGCAAATCCGAACAATAATTACTTGATAGCAGCACGCATAGGCTAACAAGAATTCCAATTGAGGTGATCGAGTGATGGCAGATGGATAGTACAACTTTTATATACAAAGCCATGCATAGTGTCTCTCTCTCTCTCTCTCTCTCTCTCTCTCTTTTAAATCAACCAAGCAAATTAAGTCTTGACATGGTTAAACTACGTACCACGTCCAAGTAATTCACATCACATGTTTACTCCTCACAAAAATAACATGTTAACTAATAATAAAGTAAGCTCCCAAACGAAATTATAACCAAGAAAATGCATGCAACAAGAAACATACTTGTATGGAAACCAATAGGCCCACGTGCTCGCGGGGTGGGGGTGGATTGAACGATATAAAACATATCAAGCTGGAGAAACGTGGATGATTGCCCCATCCTCAAGCTGCAAGTCCGCCGGCGTCTCATCGCCTACAAGACGTCCGCCGTCCAACTCAAAAACAGCTCCAGCCTTTAGCGCCGTCCTGAGGTAGAAAGACATCAAGCCCTTGAGCTGGTCGGTCCTCCGCACGGTGCAGGCGAAGCTGCGCGATTCCTCGTAGCGCTCCTTGAGCACGGGGGTGACGAGCGTGTGCGGCTTGACCACCGGGACGAAGTCGACGACGTCGCCGTCCTTCATGTCAAACTCCACCGGCACCTGCTGCCGGGGAAACACAATCTGCGTGCCGCGGTACTCGAAAACCCCCGAGCCGCGCTCGACGACGGGCGCCATGGTGTTGTAGTAGAAGTCGACGAGAACCTGCAGGTTGTCGGTTTTCCTCATGGTGCGCGTGAGCCTGCGGCCCGCCTCGTCCTTGACGACGAGGGTGACGAGCTGACCGTACGGCGACTTGGATTCGGAGAAGCTCCGCTGCTCCCACGGAACCGACATTGACCGGCAGATGGCGCGTTCGTCAGCGTCGATCCCTCCTAGCTAGGCGCCGGTCGGCTCCGGTGATCACTGGTTTTAGGGCTTGGGCAGTCGGGAGTTGTGCGTGCAACTCTTCATATACGAAAAAGTTGTGCGTTGTCCCGTTCTTTTCTCTGTCTCCGGTTCGATATAGCACACATAAACGGCCACGACCCAAACTTCTTTTTAGCTCAACACACGGTTTTCCTTTTTCTAAAAACGGTCACACATCAAATTTCCTCATATGCATCCAGATACCTCATACTAAAAATCTCAAATTCATACAAAAGCATGTAAAGAAAAAATAAATCCACGTACTACATATATCAACTACCCTAGTCCTCACACTCAAAAAAAAACTACCCTAGTCCTCGTCGAAGATGTCCATATCTCCGTGCCCGGCTTCGGATACGGGCGGCAGCTGCAGCTCTGCCTCCTATGGATACATGAGTGTTTTCACAGTGAATTTAGTAAGTAAGTTGAGAAATACTGCGAGTGGTCTCTTGAACTATTGTTTAGCGCCATTTATTGAATGAGATGTGTTCTAAGAACCGAAGATGACATAGTTGAAACTTTTATGGCAATGCAAAACAGTTGAGTTGCATGTGTTGTAATATTCTACTTTTGTATCTTTCATGTAAGACTATTTGTATGTATTGTAGTTTTGCAAATTTGGAATATATTTTCTGAACTAGAATGTTGTGAGACTTGATTGAGGTATTTATATTACTTTTTTCTATATATTATATGACACATGGATTGGGTAGTATTTTATTTGAAGGAGTGTGCACACCCTCCATTCGAAAATCTTACACCTACAAAAAATAGCCACGTTCCACACATTCTGCAGATGTCCTTTGGCGCATGGTCTTTGGCAGGCGATGCCGAGGCTGGAGGAGATAAATAACACCGGGACGGAGTGGCTGCTACATCTTGTTCACAAGTGCCCTAATGATAGTCGGCTCCCTGTCCTGATGATGCTATGGAGGATTTGGCATGTGCGTAATGAAGTTACTCATAAAAAACCAGCAACTCCAATCACTGCTTCTAGAAGGTTTCTTAACAGCTACATTGATTCATGGTTATGTATCAACCAACACCCTGAAGCTAACTTGGAGAAGGGCAAGATGGTGGTGTCATACGGACATGATTCTCGATGCCGTGCGCCCGGGGAACCACCTGATCGGCCAACTACTTCCCCTACTAGTTGGAGTCGGCCTCTGACGGGCATTTAATGAGGAGGATGGAATCGGAGGAGCGGGAAAGATTTTGAGGAATAACGAGGGCAAGGTCATATTCGCATCTTGCCGATTCCTTCGTATTTGTTCAAGTGCTCTGGAAGTTGAAACGTCGGCGTGTGCAGAGGGCATTGCCCTGGCGTTAGAGTGGAGTACAAAGCCTTTTATCTTGGAGTTACAGTGCAATGTCGCCATTGATATGTTACGTGACCATGACTTGAGCCGAGTCCCAGTGGGTACACTTGTTGATGAATCCAAAAAAGTGTTGCATTAAAGCCGAGAACATCTACTTTTCCATGTATATAGAAATCAGAATTTTGTAGCTCATGCACTTGCCCAAATGAGGAAGACATCATCTCGCACGTCGTCTGGTGTAGCAAAGCTCCCTTCAAATATAAGTTAGTTAGGAAGTTTATGTAGGTGTTTAAGTAGACTTAAATATTTCTCAAAAAAAAGTAGGCTTAAGTAGATGTAGCATTATCGTTTTATTCCTGACCGCCCACCCCCAAATATGGGAACTCAAACAACAACAATAGGCTGAGCAACCTCTCTGTGAATTCAGAGGCTGCATGCATCTATAGAGACTCTTGCAAAGCATCGTACCAAAAAAAAAAACAAAGACAGTATGTTTCTTCAGACCGTAAAAATAGTTCTATATATGACCTTGTTGTTCTCGTTGCATTTGCAGCAAAATACGAAAACGTGAGGAAGCTGTTTTGTCAGGGACACATGCAACTGATATTTAGTAGTAAATCTGTTGGTTAACTTCCGAACGGGCATCGAGTTATTTACCCAAAACTATCACATTTGGGGCTAGGATACCAACTTAGTATCACATTTGAGCCAGGCACAAGAAACCGCCGGTTCTGCGCCTAATATGTAACGCGGAGCACTGATTGTCTGATTTGGTCGCGAAAACAACGAAACCGACAGGTAGGCCCCACCTGTCGGGCTGACGTGGCATGCTTGTGTGAACAATTTGCTGACTTGGACGAGGGCCCCACCTGTCAATGACTAGAGTGTTTATCTTCTTTCACCTTTTCTTTTTATTTCTCTTACCAATTTTCTCATGGGCATTTCAACAAACACACTGTGTGCATGTCTTTATCAACGCCACGGCCAGGCGAGGCCGCGCGGCGGTGCAGCGAGAACGGGCAAGGCAGCAGCTATCGCAAGGAGAAGCTTGGGCGACACCCATGATGGTCTTCTCTGGGGACGCCGATGGCGGACTCGCGACCGCGGCCAGACATGCCCTCCGCGGCGCGTGGCCAGGGCCTGCTTGCGCACCACCGTCGGGTACAGTAGCTCCAGTGCCGCTGACGCGTGCTCCATCATGGTGCCCATGGGGACCGACGCTGCAACCGTCTCCATTAGCCTTAGACCGAGTAGGGTCTCCCGTGCAGGAGACGCCTAGGGCGGCCCGATGCTTCTGGTTCGCCGCCAACCACTGCTCGTGCCGCCAGCCAATTCTCGCGACGCCACTTCGCCGCCAGTCACTGCTCGTGCCGCCAACCACTGCTCGCGACGCCACTTCATCGCGAGCTCCCGCCGCTAGCCAATGGCCGATGCAGGCACACATGTGTTCGTCCACGGAGACATTTAGTCATGGAGGTACGAGGTCAGCGGGGAGGCTCAACGCGGATTTTAGGTGGCTGGGGCGGCGGGGCAGCTCGCCGGTGGTGGGGTATCGCGCTGGGGTTGGGCTCCGGCGGTGGTGCGGGATAAGGCAATGGTGGGGGTTGGTGGGCTGGAGGGAGAGAGGGGAAGAAGAGAGAGGCCGACAGGTGGGGCCTTGTGCCACCTTAGCGAATTATCCACATAGGCACACCACGTCAGCCCGACAGGCGGGCCCGACCTGCCAGTTTCGTTGTTTTCGCGACCAATTCGGACAATCAGTGCTCCGTGGTACATATTAAACGCAGAACCGATGGTATTTTGTGCTCTGGCTCAAATGTGGTACTAAGTTGTTACCCTAACCCAAGTGTGATGGTTTTTGGGTAAAACTCACGGGCATCGGATAACTTTCGTGGAACGTGTTACGTGTGTATCGCTCTCGATCCAGCGCCGCAAATCGGACTCAGATCCGAGATCGCCAGGGAGACGACCGAGGAGAGACTAGATGAGGGCCCGACCACCTTCCGATCCAGCACAAGTCGTGTCTGCCAGTGCCATCTACCTTCCGATCAGCAGATTCGCCGGCGCGTACCTCAAGCACTTCGCAAACGAACCGCCGGCCGCGGCCTCCCTTCTTTCCAGATGGCTCTGAACGATGGCCTCGCCAGGTTCAGGCTGCAGCAGGAGAGGAACCACGCGATTCTGTCCACCATCGCCGCAACCAAAACCTCTTCATCATCATCCACCACCAATCCGTCCCGGCACCGGCAGCAACCCGCTTCAACTCCAAGGTCAGCGGCTAAGCCATCACCGTCCGCGCCCGCTGCCGTCAGGTTCTCCGATGACACGGCTCGGCTACAGAAGATCAACCAAGTGAGGACGTCCGCCGTCGGACAACAGCTCAAAAAGGTAATCGAGCTGCTCGAGAAGACGAGGGAAGGTCTTACGGCGCATCAGATCAATGAACAGATCTACGTTGACATCGACGGCAACAACGACGTCGCCGAGAGCCTGAGGAACAACGCCAAGGTGCGCTTCGACGGGCGACGCTACTCCTACAAGCCTACGCACGACGTGACGGGCAAAGGCGAACTGCTGACACTGATCAAGAGCTTGCCGGACGGTCTCCCGGTTTCGGAGGTGAAGGACGCCTATCCAGCCGTGCAAGACGACCTCCAGGCTCTGAAATCCTCGGGTGACGTCTATCTGCTACCAGGCGAGGGAGGCGTCATCGCGTATCCGAACGACCCGAGGTCGAGGATGGAGGTGGACGCCGAGCTCAAGAAGCTGTTCCACGACATCAAGTTGCCACAGGACATGCTTGACATCGAGAAGGAGCTCCGGAAGTACCGCGAAAAGCCGGCCACCGATACTATGAAGCGGCGGGCGGCTGAGCAGCTCCATGGTCATCAGCCCAAGCCGAAGAAGGCCAGGAAGAAGTCGCACGGGATCACCAGCCGGACCAAGATTACCAATGCTCATCTCCCGTGGCTCTTGGACCTGCCTGTGGACTCAATTTCATCTGATGGGTGTGTAAATCATTGTAGTAATAAAGCACTTGATGGAGTAGAATTTGTGAGTTGATGAACTTGCTCAAAGCGATATATGTTCAGAACTGCTATTCTTTTTGGAATTTACTTTTGGAGAACTACTATTTACAACAAGATGGTGTTTTACAACAACCAAGTGCTCTAATATTACAATCAGTTGTTTGAACAGTGTAACCGGTTGGCTAGACTACAAGGGAAAGTTGTGGCTCCACACTCTACCAGGGAAGCCTACAATGATTTTTGAGAAGCGTCTGTACAGCTGCATATATTAATTAAAAGGGAAAACAGCAAAACAGTACTTTCTTTCGATAAATGATGGATTTTACTGATTTCAAATGAAGCATCAAGGACACAAACACAATAAGCACACGGCCGGTCTCCGTATAGTTAAGATACACACAGCCAACATCAACGTATGCACGCAAAAAACACGTCGTCAAATAGCAGTCATATAACACCAAAACTAGTCCTAGGCAAGAAAAAAACAAAGCGGTCTGCGATTGGTAAACTACAGCAATGCCATAGCCACACCTATCATCTCATGGCACCAAATGGTGACGCTCAAGTGCCGCCATCACCGGATCCAACCACTGAAGGCCGGAATCTAAGTTTTCACCCTGAAAAACCAGTACAAGCATATCCGAACAATGCCTTCAACATGTTAACGACATAACAACATCTGTTAAAGTATTTCCTTTTGTTCATATCACATGTAATAGGAATGTAATCCTACCGAATCCTTGTTGTATATTTCGGTTGGGATCTCTCTGATTCAACTTGATTAGCAAGGCATGTAATTCCTATATATGTGAATACAGGGTGGCGTGAATTGCACAACAATACTAGTTTTCATGGTATCAGACTACACCGATCCATCCTCTCCTTCTCTCACGTCGCCAGCCTCCAGACCTCTCGCCGCCACACCATGACCACCTCGTCCAGCACCAGCAGCTCTCTCTCCTCCCCGACGTTCCCCGCCACCACCAACACCACCACCGGTGCCATGATCTCGGCCGTCCTACCCGCTGCTGCGTCGCCGGCCGTGAACGTCGCCAGCGTGCGTACTCACGTTCCCGTCACCCTGGACCTCCATGCTTCCAACTTCACCAAGTGGAGGATGCTGGTTCGCGTCCTTCTCGGCAAGTACGATCTGCTCTCCCACGTCAACGTTGTCACTGCCGAGGCGGACCGCACCCCGGACTGGACTCGTGAGGACTATATTGTCCGCTCGTGGCTTTACGGGTCCATCTCCGACGAGATTCTGGACATTATTATGGCGGAGGACCAAACTGCTCAGGAGGCCTGGACGCTCATCTCCAATCTTTTCCTGGACAATCTCAGTTGACCCGCGCGGTCTACCTCGAGGCGGAATTCCGCGGCCTCGCCCAAGGCGATCTCTCCATCACCGCCTACTGTCACCGTCTGAAGGCACTCTCCGACGCCCTGAGCGATGTCGGCACTCCCGTCTCCGACCAAACTCTCGTCCTCAACTGCCTTCGAGGGCTCAATCCGCGCTTCTCGGACATCACGACTATCGTGACTATGCAGAACCCTCTTCCGTCTTTCAGCCAGACGAGGTCCCTGCTGACTCTCCGCGAGACTCAACTCGCGAACTCCATCGCGATTGGGAACCAGATTGCCCTCTATGGCAGTACGCCCTCCCACGGCACCGGCGGCTCCAACTCCTCTGGTCACCACCGCGGGTCGGACCGCGGCGACGGCGCTCGACACGGCAACAACAACGGGGGCAGCCCCTCTGGTGGGAGCCGCAACGGCGGCAACTGGAAGAAGAAGAAGTCCGGCGGCGGCAACACTGGCGGTGGATACAGTGGTGGCGGCCGCTCCGGTTCTCTCGACAACAACTCCCAGCGCGGGGCGTCCTCCTCGATC
This sequence comes from Triticum aestivum, assembly GCF_018294505.1. Taxonomy (NCBI): domain Eukaryota; kingdom Viridiplantae; phylum Streptophyta; class Magnoliopsida; order Poales; family Poaceae; genus Triticum; species Triticum aestivum. The sequence continues at coordinate 7,085,752 of NC_057802.1, read as the reverse complement.
GGCCCCTGGGTCTGTTTCAACCCGTATACGGGGCAACAGTTCCAGGCGGGGCCGCAGCCGTTCCAGGCCCCCATCATGACACGGGCTAACTCCAGCGCAGGCCTCCTTGGGCCGCGCCCTCCAGTGATGCCGCTGGCCCAGGCGTTCACCTCTCTCGCGCCCCTGCATGGCCAGGCGTTCGGCACGAACGCTCCACCGATTCCCGGCTACGGCGGTGCACCAGCGTGGGACTGCTCGGCTCTTCTTGCTGCCCTGAACAACGCGGCTACACCCTCGACCGTTGGTGAGTGGGTCATGGACTCCGGAGCCACCGCACATATGGCCTCCGACCCCGGTATGCTCCACACTCTCGTTCCTTCCTCCGCTTCTTCTACTGTCACCGTGGGTAATGGCTCCACCTTGCCCATCTCTCACACCGGCGACACATCTCTCAATACTTCTGCTCGCTCTCTTCTTCTTCGCAATGTCTTAGTTGTTCCTACTATTGTCAAAAAATTACTTTCCGTTCGTCGTTTCACTATTGACAATCTTTGCTCAATTGAATTTGACCCGTTCGGCTTTTCTGTGAAGGACCTTCGCACCAAGGCCGTGATTCTTCGCTGCAATAGCCTCGGCGACCTCTACGTCTTCCCATCCGCGGTCCTCAACCACCACACCCATGGACTCCTCGCCATCACCACCACCGAGCTATGGCATCGTCGCTTAGGTCACCCGGGACGCGACGCCATGTCCCAACTTCATAAGAACTCCTTTATCTCATGTAATAAAGCAGCCACACATGTTTGTCATGCATGTCAACTTGGCAAACACGTGCGCTTGCCCTTCGCTAGGTCTACTTCAATAAGTGTCGAACCTTTTAAGTTGATTCATTGTGATCTTTGGACTTCACCGCTTTTGAGCAATTCTGGTTTCAAATATTACCTCATTATTGTCGACGATTTTTCCCACTTCATGTGGACGTTTCCCCTTCGCCACAAATCTGAAACCGCCAACACTCTACTTAACTTTGTTGCTTATATACGCACACAGTTTTCCCGGCCTCTTGTTGCTATGCAAGCCGACAACGGAACCGAGTTTCTCAACTCCACGGTCACCAACTTCTTCTCCACCCACGGCATTCACCTTCGCCTCTCGTGTCCGTACACGTCCGCCCAAAACGGCAAGGCCGAACGTGCCATCCGCACCATCAATGACGTCGTTCGTACACTTCTTTTCCAGTCTTCTATGCCACCTTCCTACTGGGCCGAAGCCCTTGCCACGGCCACGTATCTTGTCAACATTCGCCCCTCCCAATCCATTGGCTTTGCGGTGCCCTACATACGCCTCCACGACATTCCACCGAACTACGCCGCCCTCCGCGTCTTCGGTTGCCTCTGTTATCCCAACCAGTCTGCTACGGCCACAAATAAACTCTCTCCACGGTCTACCGCTTGTGTCTTCCTAGGATACCCAAGCAACCACAAAGGCTATCGCTGCCTTGATATTAGCACTCGTCGAGTCATTCTGTCCCGCCATGTGGTATTTGACGAGACCATATTTCCCTTCTCCTACTCCCAGGAGCGTCCAACTGATCCCGTCGCCGCACTTGATTTTCTACTAGACCTAGCAGTCACGCAGCACACACCAAACCTGCATGCATCCTCGTCTCCTGCCATGCATGGCAACAGCAGCGTTGCACCCACTCCTAGCCCCACGCCCCACAACGCCGCACCCGGGGCCACGCCTCGCAATATCCCGCTCAGCTCCCCAGCGCGCCTGCAACCCACCCAACCACCCGGGTTTCCCGCGCGCGCGCAACCCGCCCTGCATGCGCACCCACAACCCGCCATGCATGACGGCTCTTCGCCTTCCTCCGTGTATGACCGGCCAAACACAACTCCTGCCGTGGTTTCTACCCCACCAGGTCCACCACCTTCTCCCTCTAACGCCGCATCCAACTCTAGCGACCCATCTCCTCCGGTTGTAGTTCACCGGCCTCCGTCACCATCTAATACCCATACCATGGTCACTCGAGCAAAACGTGGTCTCTTCCGGCCCGTCGACCGTCTCAACCTTCATGTTTCCCACTCGACTCCTTCTCCTATTCCTAAAACATACCGGGGAGCACTACATGACCCGCACTGGCGTCGTGCTATGAACGAGGAATTTGATGCTCTTGTTGCTAACCGGACGTGGTCTCTTGTTCCACGTCCTCCTCGTGCTCATGTTGTTTCAGGAAAGTGGATCTTCAAACATAAATTTCACTCGGACGGCAGCCTTGCACGGTACAAGGCGCGATGGGTCGTACGTGGCTACTCTCAACAACCAGGCATTGACTCCGACGAGACTTTTAGCCCTGTTGTGAAGCCCGCCACGATCCATATTGTTCTCAGTCTTGTCGTCTCCCAGTCCTGGCCGATCCACCAGCTCGATGTTAAGAACGCATTTCTCCATGGCAATCTTAACGAGGAGGTTTACTGTCAGCAGCCCCCAGGCTTCGTCGATGCTCGCTGCCCAGATTATGTGTGCCGCCTACACAAATCTCTCTACGGTCTCAAGCAGGCGCCGCGTGCTTGGTACCAACGGTTCGCACTGTTTGCACATCGACTTGGCTTCATTGCTTCCAAGTCAGATGTCTCTCTGTTCATCTAAAAGCGTGGACACGATCTTGCCTACATCCTCTTGTATGTGGACGACATTGTCATCACCGCGTCCACGGACGAGCTCCTTCGACGTCTCACACAGCAGCTTCATGCAGAGTTTGCCATGACAGACCTCGGCACCTTGTCATTTTTCCTCGGCATCTCCGTCACTCGGACCTCCTCTGGCATGGTCCTCTCTCAGCGACAGTATGCGCTGGATCTTCTGCAGCGCGCTGGCATGATTGACTGTCACCCGTCGGCCACCCCTATTGACACTAAGTGCAAGCTCTCAGCTCAGGATGGCCTTCTTCTTTCCGATCCCACGGAGTATCGGAGTTACGCTGGTGCTTTGCAGTATCTCACCCTGACACGTCCAGACATCGCGCACGCGGTTCAGCAGGCCTATCTGTACATGCATGCACCCCGAGAGCCTCACATGCACTTGGTCAAGCGCATTCTCCGCTACATCAAGGGCACCCTTGATCTCAGCTTGCATCTCTCCAGCTCATCCTCGGTGGCACTTACTGCTTATTCTGACGCTGATTGGGCGGGGTGTCCTAACACTAGGCGCTCCACGTCTGGGTACTGCGTTTATCTTGGTGACAACCTCGTCTCTTGGTCGTCTAAACGACAGACCACCGTGTCTCGCTCGAGTGCCGAGGCGGAGTATCGCGCAGTTGCTCATGTTGTGGCCGAGTGTTGCTGGATTCGTCAGTTGCTTGGTGAGCTTCATCACCCCCTGACGACTGCTACTGTTGTTTTTTGTGACAACGTTAGTACTGTCTACATGGCCTCTAATCCGGTTCAGCATCGTCGCACCAAGCACGTTGAGATTGACATCCACTTCGTGCGGGAGAAGGTGTCGCTTGGTGAGGTCCGGGTTCTTCATGTACCATCCTCGCATCAGTATGCTGACATTATGACAAAAGGATTATCCTCGCAGCTCTTCTCCGAGTTTCGTTCCAGCTTATGCTTGCTACCATACTACGCACAAGCTGAGGGGGGATGTTAAAGTATTTCCTTTTGTTCATATCACATGTAATAGGAATGTAATCCTACCGAACCCTTGTTGTATATTTCGGTTGGGATCTCTCTGATTCACCTTGATTAGCAAGGCATGTAATTCCTATATATGTGAATACAAGGCGCCCTTCAGGTGGCGTGAATTGCACAGCAATACTAGTTTTCTACATCGACATTGCCAGGTATAATCAACTCAGTCAAACCTAGGCTTTCATCTTGGAGCTCGAGACTAGGTGCTCGAATAACACCACTATCGACGCCACTTATGTGTTGTTGACATCACTTTTCGGCGATTCCAGCAGCTACATGAGATGCTTGACCGTCGCGACTACACAATCATCCCTCTATGACAAACCATCGTCCATAGCTTGCATCACATCATCGAAGTCAACGAGTTTGGAGACAAAAACCCTCATGAAGACATTTCGGTGACCACCGCAATCCGCAACGAGGCCCTCGCGCCATAGGCCGGAGTGGTCATCACAAGGACTAACATCAATGACGAAGCACATCACCACCGACTACCACCATGCCGAAGTAAGCCCTTACCAGGCATGTCGGCCCAGGGGCGACATGCCCGAAAGGCTTGAAACTGGAGCAAGAATGGCAAATCACGATCGTCGACACGGGCTCGCGCAGAGCGCAACCACCGCTAGAGCGGGAGCGCACAGCTGCCAGATCGGTGTCGCAACTCCCAACCGGAACAGTGTGCCAACCCGAGCACACAAACCATGTCGCCTCGTGATGAGTGTATTTTCTACAATGATTCCACCATTGTTTGAATCATATATTCCAAGATAATCACTATGGTTTTAGCACTATTGACTAATAAATGCAAAACATTGCAAATCCCTTTTTGTAATTTGTTTTCATAGGTTTTGGACCATAAAATGGAAGGAAATGGAGCAACACATCGAAATATGAAGTATGGAGATCAAGCCAAATCAAAGGGATGCACCACAGGCGTTCCAGAGCCAAAGACGATGTATGGCATGTGCAAGCGCGCTCGTACCATGCACTGCTGGCACTATGGCATCATCCCTCACAACCTTCATAAAAGAGGAGGGCCCATTCGTAACAAAACGAAGAGTGAATAGCAGAGCGGTCGCCAGGATCATCATCATCCATTCCCAGAAAGCCTAGCCGCCACTATCTCCATCTTCCCCATAGCCATTCTCCCTAAAGTTTTCCATACTTGTAATCAGTCCATCGCATACCACGAGATTGTAAGACTTCATACAATCATTTATCTATCATCAATGCCATCTACAATGTTTTCCATCTGTGACCCGATTGCGATGTGTGAGTAATCCCCTCAGCCAATGGGCTGAGGCATAAGCCTTGCAACCCTCTATACTTGTGCACAGTTTCATTGGTATGACTTTACTTAAGCTGACGTTATTTGTATGTGTGTTATCGACAACGTATTTTTCTCTTGTCTTCTTCTCGTTCTAACACTCCGTAGGTACTAGGAACCCCTTAGATCGATCAGGAGGAGGTAAAGTGCAGGGACACATGCAAGGTTACACTGAACACCGGTGATAGTAAGGATTAGTATAGTAGCAAAAAGCAACTCACTGGGGATCTTGGGGTGCAGTCATTAGACGCCCAATACGTTGGTCTGGAGAAATCCTTAGTAATCGAGATAACCCAGCGCGACCATAATGGTTTTGGTTGGACAATAGACTCATGATGCAGAATGCTGATCGGTCGTGATGTTATTTGGACATAGCCCCAACATCTAATCGTTGAGAGCACATCATAACGGTGTCTACCAGGACGATTTCGAAATTTTAAATCCTAATTTCAAAGTATAACGATGTAACTAAAGTCCTTGTGTACATGCCTATTTCCATCTATTTGATCTCTCCCAAACACAACTAGTATTTGTTCGGTCCGGGAAACTAAAACCTCTTATGAGGACGATAGCTTTGTTTGAATTCCTATCTAATATTAGAACTTCCCGTGGATTTGATACCATGGGTCACCATTCGGGAAAGAGGTGATACTATCGACACTAGAAACCGGATCAAGGGTTATCACTACGTCACCGCCTCGTCCGAGCAAAACAACAAAGCACCAAAACTAAATATTTTCTGTATTCAAAGGTGAAGACCCAGAAACTTTGATTGAGTTTATCGAACAATTATTTGATGCTGGTTGGCATTAGATGAGAGAGCTAATTATGCCATCTCATGTTAAAAGGCCACAGCAACTTAGATTGTTAGTTTTCTTGTGGTGGTCATATTTTCATGCATTTATTTCAGACCTTTCGGCGACGTGAGTTTAGTGGGAGAAGATGTTCTCATCGACTACGAAGGCGTCTATGGCGACTTCGTCAATCTCAAGACGATGTGCCGACTCGGTCTCTTGAAGGTTCTTGTGTATGTACGTACGTATGAGCGTCCCCATTCGAACTTTGTTCGAAAAATATATTTTTCCCTTTAAAAATGATTTTTTAGATAACCTTTTTTTTAAAGAAATTGAGTGGGGCATGCCGTCCACTCACTTGTAAATCTTGCACCAACCAGGTGTTGTAGGGTGGAACCCTAAGTGAAGATCTTTCACGAATTGGAGGGGGAATCCCCAAGAACAAGATGAACACAAGAGAGAAAACAAGAGGAACACTCAAGAACAAGTCCAATCACACATCCACTAGACCAACAAACACACAAGATCCACAAGGTACATGAACAATCAAAGGGAAACAAGATACATGGTAGAGTTCATACAAAATCATATGAAGGAGATGAGGGCTTGATGATCTAGGTAGATCCTTCCCTCAAGGGGGTCTTGAATCCCTAGGGATCTTCTTCAATGGAGGTCTTGTACTCCAATGGAGTCTTCTCTCTCAAGAGGAATCCCACAAGGGGAGGTACATGAGCTAAGCTCTATGATTTGTGTCTATTCTTAGCTAACCCTAGAAAGGAGGTGGAGGTGGTCTATTTATAGTCTAAGCCACGAAGGGGTAAGTGGAAAAGGGATACATGGGCCTCAGGCCGGATTCTGCGCGCAGGCAGGCGGTAGTACCGGACATTGGGCGGTAGTACCGCTTGTAGGCGGTAATACCGCTTATAGGCGGTAGTACCGCTCGTTCTGGGTCTTCTTCCTCCTTCTCTTCCATGCTTCTCTCGCGGGTGGTGTAGTCGTACACTTGTGCTCGCACTCCTCCTCCTCGTCCATGGTGTTCCGACAATACCTATGTATGCACACGAGAGGAGTGTCAAGTAGTATACCATCCTCGAAGGGGTCAAGTGAACACGCGTAAAGGAGATGATTCACCTTTGTGTATGTGAAGTAGATATCGCACGTGTCGCTTGCCGAACGGACTCTTGACATGGTGATGTCCGTAGGATGCTCCGCATCATCCCCTCCCCCTTGGGAAAGATCTGATCTCGGATCGAAAACCAAATCACCATGGGAAAGAGATGGCTTCGCCGTGTAGAAGTGGACGTTCACCAAGTACTCATCATCTTCAAGCTCGCAATGGGCACTCTCCAATGTCGCACCGTCTAGTGATTCATTCACATGGAGCAAGGACAACAAACACTTGGAAAAAAAATGTGGTTAGCGTTAGTGCAAAACCAAGCATTCAAGCGGTGATTCACCCAACAAGTGTCATCACCATGCAAAGCATATGGTGTGACAAGGGATTGTGTCATGGCATGTAAGCATATGAATTGAGCACAAGCAAAGATATCATGGGGACAAGCATGTAAATGTGAGGTAGAGATGTGAATATGTTTGACAAGAGAATAAGCATCTACCTCAAGGTCATAGCAATCATGCATAAAGCGCTCGACAAATGGTCTATGGTAGGCATAAGAATCATTCACAACACCAAGTAAAATGAAGTGTCTAATCACATGGGACAAGTGCAAGACAATCCAAGCATAATGTGCATAGGGTGTAGTGAAGATAGTATGGCACTCAACACAATAGAAAGAGCAATTGTTCATCATGTGTGAGGCAATCAAGTCAAGCATGTAGCAATCAATGGGACATGGCATGTGTGAAGTGATGACATTGTTGCAACCAAACATGTGAGAGGAACAAGTAATCCAAGGATTGGATGCAACACACAAGGCATATATATCATGATGCATGGAACGGTGAAAATGACAAGTCAAAGCAAGATCTCTAACAAGTGTGCAATCAAGTGGTCCAAGATGAACAATAAGTCTCATGGTGCAAGCAACACAAGTAGTATGATCCACAATATCCGTGCTCAAGAAAGATGTCACCTTGAAGGCGTGTCCTTGTGCATCCTTCACAATGCCGAAGTGGTAGGAAATATTGTGTAGAAGCGAGTCGTGGTCTAATGTATGAGGCTCGCTCTCAAGAGCTTGAATGGTCAACTCATGTGACGTGGAAGTTGACACAAAGTCCAAGTATCCTACACATGCACACAACAAAACAAAGAACATATGCGCATGGTAGATGAACACATCATCCATCATGATGGTTCTCTTCTTTTGCACATAACCATTAGAAGCACAAGTGCATGAATAATATGATGCAACGATGGCTATAGTCATGGCACTAGGTATATGGTGCAAAGAGGTAAGACAAGCATGCTTCACAAGAAATATGTCAAGATCTCCAAATATATGTGAGAATGCTATGGGGGCAAACTCATTATCAAGACTAAAGGCATAATTGCACTCAATACATGGCAAATCATCTAGCATGAGAGAGGCAACATACGGAGATATATGGCAAGAAGCAATAACAACCATGTGCAAAACATGTAGATGGTTGTCATCAACCGTATGAAAGGAGCAAGTATGAATCCTTGGTGATGCAACATAAGCAAGCGTAGTAATCAAGTTGTGCAAACTAGTGGAGCGAAGATGCAACACACTAGAGGAAATCATGGCAATCATGTCATGTGAGTAAATAATAGGCATAGACAATGCACAAGACATATCACAAGCACGAACACAAAGCAAGATCATAGTATCATCATAGGCATGTGGCACAAAGCAAACATGGCAATAACAAGTGATATCTCCACCAAGCTTGCAAATACACATACAAGTACTAGAATCAATCATCATGTGTAATGCAAAGCATGGGTCACAAATGCATGTCAAAGGCATAGGAATGAGCATATCATGCAAAGTGAACATGGCAAGATGGGTATAGAACATGTAATGGACAATAACCCATAGCCAAGTGAGGGACATGTAGAAGAGATGCGCCAAGTCTTTGCGCGAAGAGAGCGGTGCGAAAGCCAATCCATGGGATCCCGATTCATCATTGCTCTCTAGAGCTCGTTTTGTCAACTCATGGGATTGTGAGGTTGACAAGTAAGCATGGGTACCTACACAACAAATACACAAGCGAAAGAAATTGTGTGTGTGGTAAATGTACACATCATCCATCATGATGTGCATGTGCACGTGTGAATTAGCACAAGATAAGCATCGCTCAAAGAAATTTGATGCATGGTATAAGAACATGTCATCCATCATGAAAGAATAGTTGTTATGTATAACACGATGGGGATGCAAATTGAGCATACAATTATATGGCACATCAATAGCATTTTCATTCATGGGAAACATATGGTGCACATAATTATTGGGATCATGCAATGGAAGGGATGGATCAAAATCTCCTAACATGTATGAGGAAACTATGGGGGTCTCCTCATGAACAACATTGGAAACATCATATGGAGGAAATGGACAACATCCAAAACAATGCATATCTGAAGCTAGGTGGGCATGGCATGGCATATGAGATAAATGATGCAAAGGGAGCATATCAATATCATCACAAGAAAAACAAATGCCAATAACCATGGGCTTGTCATCTATGCCATATGTGCAAATTGGGTTTATTTTAATGGCATATGCATAGTCACTATGAAGAGATTGCAAATAAGACATATGGTTGATCTGATGCATAGCATATGACAAGTCAAGCGGATTATCAAACATGATGTGACCAAGGGAATTGTCACAAGAAATCATATGTAACATAGCATCACAACTAGGCAACTCAACATGCTCATCATCATATTCATCATAAATTGGTAAGTCAAGACATGAGGAAGTCGCACTAGCATGAAGCATGGAAATAGGTTGATCAACATCATGCAAGCAATCAATGTCAAGAATGTTCACTAGTGGGACTAGAGCATCACCTTCACCTATGTTACCATTCTCATTCCACTCAAGTGGTGTAGGTGAGGTGGGAAAGACCAAATGTTGGTCATCTTCATCTTGATGGAACCATGTGGGGGGTGCATCATATTCCACCATGGCCATCGTCTTGTCCAAAGGGAGGACGAAGTCGTCGAGGATCGGTGCGTCATCATAAATGGGACCTAGCACCAAATGAGAAGACACAATAGAGGTAGAGGTCAAGTTGTTAGTGTTGAAATTGGCCTCACAAGACCTATGAACTATCTCACTCTCTCTATGTGGTGGTTCACTCACTCCACCAAAGTAGGTGCACTCAATCTCACATATGGTGGAGTCACTCATCTCACTCAAGTGGTGGGGAGTGTGGCTCTCCTCACATGAGAATTGGGGCAACTCGTCGTATATGGGGCTAGTGGTGAAGTCACTCTCACTCTCAATATGGTGGCAAAAGTCACTCAAGTCATCATACGTCTCCATGATTGAAGGGAAAATCCCATGCTCAACCATCTCGTCATCGTCGCCGTGGATGAAGGCCGAAGATGGCACATCATCACTCTCCTCCATGACCGAAGGGAAAGTCCCATGCGTGATCATCTCGTCGCCGTCGCCGTGGATGAAGGCTGAAGATGGCACATCATCACTCTCGCCTCCTAAGATGGAAGCATCATCCTTGCTCGCCACCTTGTCGCTCGCCTCCAAAGCTTGGTCCTTGAAGGTCTCCGTGGTCGTACTTGTCATCACACCATCTTGAAAAAGAGTCGAGGTAGACTCGGCATCATCAATGCCACAAAGAGGGATGGCGGTGAAGTCAAACTTGGGAGCATCGTCTTGGAGCTCGTCGGGCTTGGACATCGTGGTGGTACTAGCCTCATGCTTGTCGTAGAGCTTGGTCGCCGTGAAGTGTGCTTGGGGTGGAGAAGCCTTGGCCTTCATGAGTTCTTGTTCCGCCTTGAGAGCACCAATGTAGTTGTCGTTGAGGGTCTTGTAGTTCTCGAGGAAGATTGTCTTGGAGATGTCGTTGTTCAAACCCATCATGAAGTGGAACTTCATCGAAATGGGGTCGTCCACGCCGGCTCCTCGCAAGGCAAGCTTCATCTCCTTGAAGTACTCGTCGATGGACTTGGATCCTTGTATGGCGTTCTCCAATTGGCGTAGAAGTTGTTCCGTGTAGGTTGGAGGCACGAACTCTCGCCGCAAAGCTCTCTTCGTCTTGGGCCAACTCATGTCGTAGCCCTCCGAAGGTGTGTGAAGCCACCATGTTGAGGCGTAGTCGTGGAAGTTTCTTGAGGCGCACTTCACTTGAACTTCGGGACGAACTTGATGTAGCGTGAGGTAGTCGTCCATTAGGCGCTCCCACTCGAGATACTCCTCGGGTTCTTGAGTCCCATAGAAAGGAATCACGTGGTTGATGTCGAGGTCGTAGTAGCTCGTGGAAGTCACGGACTTGAGCTTGGGTTGCTTCTCTTGAGCATAGTATTGAGGTGCTTGTTGGCGAAGATGTCGTATGTCCGTAGGCGAAGATGCCTTGAAGTCGCTTGGCGAAGATGCCAAGGGAAATGGTGAAGTCGTTGAGCGGTTGTTGGTGTTGAGCTCTTGACCTTCACATTCTTGTTGGTGATGGTGTCGATGCCGATGTGATCTTGCCGGAGATGGTAGCTCGGAAGCATGTGCTCTTGAGAGTCTTCTCGAAGATGAGGAAGATCGCTTGTAGGACTTGATGAGGGCTTTGATCTCCTCCATTTGAGCTTGCATCTTGGCATCGAAGTTGTTGTTCTTGGCACCGAACTCGTCGTTGTTGTTGTAGACCGAAGGTGAAATGCCTTGCCTATACATCACAAGACTCGAGTAGAGGTGAGTAGGAAATGAGATAAACAATACCAAGTTACCTTTTCCCAAAGTTGAGGATGTATCTCGTTTCACTCAATGTGAGATGAAAGAATAGTGGAATTGGTACCGGACTTGTTCACTCACACCTACAAACTAAAGCTTATGGAGTAGCTCGGTGAGGATAGTGGCACAAAAATTTGATGCAAAATGTTAGCAAGAGTCAATAATGTTGAAAAAGATTCACAAATTCGCAAGTGAAACAAGTAGACCAATAGCAATATGTGGCACACCGAAACACACACACGGATAGATAAATGGGGTCGTGCAACCAAGGAATGAGCACAAAATGTGGAATCCACGGAAAACGCTCGTGTTGCACAACTCAAGAGAGACGCTAGCACGATTGCTCAATAGGCGGATACGACACTTGTGCATAACCTATAAGATGCAAAATGGATAAACTTTCTATCCCAAGTATGCTATTATGTATGGTTCCCGGTGTTTCTCTCAAGATGATCGGATATGACAATCTTATGTGCAATGTGGTATGATGCTATGGCTCTTGATTACAAGCTTCTTTGCTCTTTCTCTCTTTTGCTTAAAAGCTTATTCTCTCTTTTTTATATGGCCACAATGCGAAATGCACAAACCAAGATAGCAATTGTGTATATGCGGTAACAAACTTGTGACACAAGGGATGATATGATGATACCAATATGATATGGTATATATGCAATGGAAGGGTGGATCACTAATGTGCACAAGTAACGTTGCCAGCAATACTCAAATGGCTAGTCTCGATAGGCAAGTGACGCAAAATGGGCTAGGGATTATCAATGCAAATGCAAGGGGAATATACAATGGTGTCGTTGAGGTTACCGTCCTTTGCGATGATGAGTGGCGGTGTTCTTGATGTAGATACCAAGATGATGGAGACTCATCCCTAAGTAGCCGAACTCAAAATCTCAAATGACAAATGTCAAATGGTAGTAGCGGGAAAGCGGTGGTAGTGTTGCGGAAGTGGAATGATGGGTTATGCGAGTCAATGTTGAAGGTCACCGTCCCTAAGTAGCCGAAACACCTTAGGAGACTCAAATCACTACTCAAGCAACCACTAATGCTATGGTGGAACAAAATGGGTTAGGTTGCGGTGGTCGGTGGGGGCTATGCGGATGATATGGTGGTGGGCCTAGGCAAACTTTCCAAATTTTGAAAAATTTGATGGAGTCAAGTGGTGTTGCAACCTATCTAGATGGATGGGGGATGCCAATAGTTACTCAACGAGCTAAAGAACGCGAAAATCGGACTCCGGATGTGAAAGTTATGGGCAAAACAGTGAAACTCGGAACGCTGAAACTGGGAGGGGCGGTAGTACCGCTTGGAAGGGCGGTAGTACCGCTTGGGATGAGCGGTAGTACCGCTCGTGTCGGGATTTTTCGGCAGTTCTCGGCTGAAACTGTGCTGGGCGGAAGTACCGCTGGGGGGGGGGGGGCTGTAGTTCCGCTTATAGGCGGTAGTACCGCTATTCTTTGCAGATCGAATCGGGGCGCGATTTTGGGGCGGAAATGGATGATTTCGGTGGCAAAATTTGACGAATTTCGTGGATAGAAGGTGGGGGAAACTTGGGGAGATGCTAGATCCACTCGAAACCAAGCAAATCCATGGATCAAAATCAATAAAACATCATCAAACCAACAAATCACAAAAAACATTTGGGGGCTATTTTTGGTGGGAATTTTCGAAATTAGGACGAAATCAAGCAAAAGAAGGCTAGAAAAAGAAGGGTAGGGGCTCCAAATTCGTGATCAAGTGGCTCATGATACCAAGATGTTGTAGGATGGAACCCTAAGTGAAGATCTTTCACGAATTGGAGGGGGAATCCCCAAGAACAAGATGAACACAAGAGAGAAAACAAGAGGAACACTCAAGAACAAGTCTAATCACACATCCCCTAGACCAACAAACACACAAGATCCACAAGGTACATGAACAATCAAAGGGAAACAAGATACATGGTAGAGTTCATCCCAAATCTTATGAAGGAGATGAGGGCTTGATGATCTAGGTAGATCCTTCCCTCAAGGGGGTCTTGAATCCCTAGGGATCTTCTCCAATGGAGGTCTTGTACTCCAATGGAGTCTTCTCTCTCAAGAGGAAGCCCACAAGGGGAGGTACATGAGCTAAGCTCTATGATTTGTGTCTATTCTTAGCTAACCCTAGAAAGGAGGTGGAGATGGTCTATTTATAGTCTAAGCCACGAAATGTAAGTGGGAAAGAGATACATGGGCCTCAGGCCCGATTCTGCGCGCAGGCAGGCGGTAGTACCGGACATTGGGCGGTAGTACCACTTGTAGGCGGTAGTACCGCTCGTTCTGGGTCTTCCTCCTCCTTCTCTTCCATGCTTCTCTCACGGATGGTGTAGTCGTACATTTGTGCTCGCACTCCTCCTCCTCGTCCATGGTGTTCCGACAATACCTATGTATGCACACGAGAGGAGTGTCAAGTAGTATACCATCCTCGAAGGGGTCAAGTGAACACGCGTAAAGGAGATGATTCACCTTTGTGTATGTGAAGTAGATGTCGCACGTGTCGCTTGCCGAACGGACTCTTGACATGGTGATGTCCGTAGGATGCTCCGCATCACCAGGACTCAACACACTTTTGAAATGTGCAAATCTTGCAAATACTTATCGATCAACAGCCCCTCAATCAACACAAGGAAGCATTATTGAGCTACCCTAATTAAGCATGTCGATCGAGATCTTGCTATCTTGAGCAGGTGGCATGTTGATCCGCTCCAAGCAAGCACGTCAACATTTCACGTGTCCCTCTCAACCACCAAATGGGGATCCGCGCTCATGTACAAGCAACGTGACCGAGAGCAGGATTTTTTTTAGCACAAGCACGTTAAATAGTGGGAGGGGGCTA
>NC_057802.1:7054643-7070894 GCF_018294505.1 Triticum aestivum | reverse complement strand
CCAGAAGGAAGAAATATAGGCAAGGAGGATACACAGTTCTGCAGATCCTAGGGCAATCGCTGCTGCTCACCCTAATGGTGAGTCTGCCGCTGACACCAACGTCACGTGCCGACTTCTCCAACATGTACGTTCAACTTATGTGGTTCCCGTGACCACACTAGTGCCTGAGCGAAAATATGTCATCTATCCTTGTCCAACTTACTCACACTCGGCTCCATAAAGCCTAGTCCCAAACTTTGGCACCTTGCTATGCCTAACCTCGGACGTCCTTATTATACGGATGCAACACTCCTTAATTACAACCTGCACACAACAAAACAAAATGGTCTAAAACTACTCAACTAGACCATCATGTCACTTATCAAAACAATGCAATGCACACTCAACCACTCTCTCTATGGAGTATGGACTCCCTCAAAATACAAGAAATACAAACAAAAAAATCGACAAGCAAACTCCATCACAAAACCATGGGACGGCCACCCTTGGTCTAGCAGAGAAGAAACAAAGGTAATACTGGAGTGCTGCGCAACCTCAGATTTTGCGATTGTTATCATGAAGATATTTGTCAGACGATGTCGACAATAGTTGTTGTAACTCATCATAGGCACGAGACACCTCCAGAAGCCAAAAAGTAACCAAGCACCGCGGTAATATTTCTTTTTCTATGTAAGAAGGTAGGCCGAGGTCTACCTTCTGTATTCCAAAATCCAAATCAAACCAAAGTTTAAGAATCATGCATGAAACAAAGCAGCACTGGAGCATGTATTTCCCAAGGTGCATAAAAGACAAAATAAAGAGACCGAAAAGAGCGAGAAAATAAACAATCCAGAAACGATCTGCCGCTCATCGCCATGTCGTAAACAGCTACACTGTTGGCTGAAGAATCTCAACATAGGATACTCTGTGGTACTATTACCATGCTAAGCAACAAGTGATAGTGCAATGCAGAAGAAAAAATATACCAAAGCAAGTTATCAAGAAGCATCCAAATAAAAACAGAAGTGCAGTCAAAATTAACGAGGCACACTACCAAATGGCACCTGAGCTTCCTTCTCAGGTGATGGGCGCTATATATACATGTAGCCTGATCTCGAATGTTGCTTGGTGGCTACGGTGGATGAGGCGTCCCATATTTGACCAGCCAACCGGGAAAGCGATGGAAGAGAGGAAACGCGAGTGGCAAGGAACAAATGGAAAGGAAGGAAGGAAGCACGAAGCAGTGTCATTGACTCACTGTCACTGCAAAAGTCATCAGCAAGTCATCAAAACTTCTCACGTAGCATCCAGTGTCAGTGAGCCGAGCCAGATTAACAAACTACGTACTAAAATGATCGCAGATTTCCTCCTACATAAAGCTCGTTTAAGGCTTGGTCGTATGTGGTAAGAAAAACACGGCAGCCTTACTTCAATCAAAAAAATATGAACGCAAATAGCACGCGGACGCCAACTGATTAGGGATGCAGAATCTAAAGTACAAGAACAGCTTGAAGACGATGAAGCCCTCCACCGAGTGCGATCCACCCCATCGAGACACCAGCAGGCCTTGAGGAGACCCAGCTAGCAGGCGGGAGTAACGATGGCAGCTCCATGAGCTCCGGCCGAATTGGCGACAACCTCCTACATCTTCGAAGGGGGCTCCCTAGCCCCTCGCCTGGCACGAGGCGCCGATCCGTCGGACGATGAGAACGCTCTCCCAAGAGCAAAGGTGTACACCCGACGCCATAGCCACACGAAAAGCCATACCAGAGCACCACCAACACGCGTCGCCGAGCTCAACAAAGGGCAACATGGCACTGGGAGGGAACCAACACGCAAGGAGAAGCAAATGCACGGTGGGGCTGCCGATGACAGAGAAACAATGGAGGGAAGCCACTAGACTGAACTTGGAGACGATGCCATGACCGCAGATGGCGAACGGGGAACCTCCAAGACGCCACCAGCTCCAACCATGTCGCCGCCAAACGCCCACCAACCAGATCGGACTCACCACCGCCCCAAACTCACCGAAGGCGGCACCTCATGATGGTGACGGCGCCGCGAGCATCGCTGCCGCCCAATCCAAAGGGATTTGGGTTTTCACCCCGGTATACGAGCAGGGGAACGAGGCAAAGGGGGAAAGGGATAACCTTGACGGCGCCTACAAGTAGGAGACAGCGCCCTCAGGTGTCGCCGTCATCGTGGCCGGCAGAGCCAGCCTTGGATTTCTCCGGGCCCAACGTCTTCCCCACCCCTAGCACAAACGCGGCGCCGACAGCCTGGGGCAGCCGGAGACCAGATCTGACACGGGCCGAAAGGGTTGGAGGCGGAGGCGTCAGATCCGGGACGGGCGCCCCCGCGGCCACCGCGCCCCACAGCCACCACCCGCGCGGCCAAGGAGGACGGCCAGCACTAGCGACAGCCGCTTGCTGAGGTCGCCGTCGCTCCACCACCCGAGGCCGCCGCCTCGGCTCCAAAGCCCCCTGCACGAGACAGGGCGGACAGATCCTCGCCACCACCCTCCCCGGCGGACGCGCGGCGTTCCGGCGACCCCCTCCGGTGGTGGCGAGGGAGAGGAGAGGGGGAGGGGTGGCTGGCGGCGGGCTAGGTTATCGCCGCCCGAGTCGCCCATGCGGGAGCGACGCGGGGGCCAAGGGAGGGGTTAGTAGTTACTAAGCTCGAAATCACTAGTTAAGGAGTAGTCTTTGCAAACATCACTCCCACTTTCCCGGGTTGCGACAAGTGGTGCGCTGCATGTGCGCCACTTGTCGCAACCTGTGAGTTTTCCCTTTTTCATAGATTCATTTATTCAAAATGTTTTATCTCTTAAATCATGCGTCTAAATATTGAACTGTTTTCACCGTTGGATTCCTCGCGTCGAGATCTTCAAAACTAGATACCATGTTGATAGGTTTTGACGAACTTTTTTTCACGATAAAAACCGGACAGGGAGCACGGGGTTTTTCCCTTTCCAAAAGAGGCGCGCCCGCGCCTCTCGCGGAACCTTGTCTCTCGCGGAAGCAAAACCGTGCCTCTCGCGGAAGAAAAAAAAGAGAAAACGCGTTTTTTCCGTTTTCGTGGAGGCACGACCGTGCCTCTTGCGAAAGCACAACCATGCCTCTCACGGAAGCAACACCGTGCCTCTCGCGAAAGAAAAAAACAGACAACGCGTTTTTTTCGTTTACGAGAGGCACGGCCGTGCCTCTCGTGAAAGCACAATCGTGCCTCTCGCGGAAGCAAAACCGTGCCTCTCTCGGAATGAAAAAAAACAAAAAATGAGTTTTTTTCCGTTTTCGAGAGGCACGGCCGTGCCTCTCGCGACCTCTCGCGAAAGCACAACCGTGCCTATCTCGAAAGCAAAACTGTGCCCCTCGCGGAAGAAAAAAAACAGAAAACGCGTCATTTTCCGTTTCCGAGAGTCACGGTCGTGACTCTCGCGAAAGCAAAACCGTGCCTCTCGCGGAAGCAAAACTGTGACTCTTGCGAAATAAAAAAAATGCGTATTTTCGCGATTTTTTTGTTTCAAAAGTTAGCGAAGACCGGTGGAAAACCGAAACGTCAAAAAACCCGTTTAAAAAGCCGAAAACGCGTGCGAAAAAAATTAAAAAACAAAATCCGAAGGGAGCGCTCAGAGCGCGACACGTGGCGGGCGACCGAGAGCGCGCCAAGTGGCGCTGATCATTGTGAACCTCCCGAAGGAGCGCTCGTTAACTAGTTGCTCTCTGCTAAGCTTTGATGTCTACATAGCAAGCGCGGGCTATAAGCACCATAAGTCGTCACAAATGTAAACATTTTCTGAAATTTTAAGCTTATTTTTAAAAAACAAGTATATATCGAAATGCAAACATTTTTGAATTTGTACAATTTTTTAAAAATTCAACCATTTTTTTGGGAATATCGAATATTTTTTGAAATAATGAATAACTTTTTGAAAATGCCCAAACATATTTCGAATTGATGACTTTTTTGAAAACGTAATATTTTTTGGAATTTGTAAAGATTATTTTGAATTCCCTAATTATTTTAAACAATGACTAATTTTGAAAAGCATGATCTTTTTTAAATATGGAAATTCATTTTTTTGTTTTTAACATATTGTGAAAACATGCAAACAATTTTCAAAATTGTATTCTTTTATGAGTTTCTGAACAAACTTTCAAAATGTAAACATTTTTAGAAATTTTAAAAAATGTGAACACGTTTTAAACTTCTGAACATTTTCTGAAAAAAGAAAAATAAACTTGAAAAATAAAAAATGAACAGGAAAGAAAAAAGAAAAACAGAAACATAAACAAAATGAGAAACGGGTCGACCCAGTCATGGCGCCCCTGTGCAAAGCCCCGGCTACTTGACTTAATGTGCGTCAAATAGGGGTTTGCAATACCAAAGCTGAGCTGGCCTGGGGAGATTTTTTTGAGGTGGACTAAAACTTTATTCAACAAGTTACAAAGGAATGATTGCATTGTCAGAGAGCAACTAGTTAACGAGCGCTCCTTTGGGAGCCTCACAACGATCAGCCCCACTTGGCCCGCTCTCAGCCATTCGCCACATGTCGTGCTTTGGACGCTCCTTCTGGATTTTGTTTTTTTTTTAATTTTTCCGCATGCGTTTTCGGCTTTTTAAATGGATTTTTTTGGGTTTTTTCGACATTTTGGTTTCCCCCGGTCTTCCTTAGCTTTTTGATCAAATTTTTGTTCTTCGAAAAAAACATTTTTTCACGAAAAAACGCGTTTTCTTTTTTTTTCTTTCGCGAAAGTCACGGTTTTTCTTCCGCGAGAGAGACGGTTGTGCTTTAGCGAGAGTCACAGCTGTGCCTTTCGGAAACAAAAAAAACACGTTTTTTCTTTTTTTTCTTTCACGAGAGGCACGGTTGTGCGTTCGCGAGAGTCACAGCCGTGCCTCTCGGAAAGGGAAAAATAAAACGCGTTTTCTATTTTTTTTGTCTTTCGCGAGAGTCACGCTTTTGTTTCCACGAGAGGCATGGTTGTGCTTTCGCGAGAGTCACGGCCGTGCCTCTTTCGGAAAGGGAAAAAAAACCGTGCTCCCGGTTCTGTTTTTCGTCCGGTTTTTCCGTGGAAAAAAATTCGTCAAAACCTATCAACATGGGATCTAGTTTTGAAGATCTCGACGCGAGGAATCCAATGGTGAAAACGGTTCAAAATTTGAACGCACGGTTTAAGAGATAAAACGTTTTAAATAAACGAATCTACGAAAAATGGGAAAACTCCCAGGTTGCGACAAGTGGCACGCTGCATGTGCGCCACTTGTCGTGACCTGGAAGGTGGAGCGTTCTTTGCAACGAGTACCCCTTAATTAGTGATTTCGGCATCGTCATGCGGATCGATTAGCTAAACATATCTACCTAAATCTTGATATAAAGCAAACTTTGCCGGACTATCGGTTTCGTAATTTCTTGACCTACTTTCGTGAGTAAACTTGCATTCCTCAAAGAGTTCCGAGTGAAGCTTGATCTCTCTTATAATTGCACCATGAGCTCTACCTTCATTTTCGGCCAAGTCCTTTAGGACTGAGAGACAGTCATAGGATGCCAGAATCCTTGTGAGTAAAAGATCGTCCACTAGAGCCAATGCTTCCCGGTAGCCATGGTTTCCAAAGTTGTCGGTTCCGAAAGCTCCGACCAGGTGATCGGCGAAGGTCCCAGAAATTTTCCTCGATCATCCCGACAAACAACTACAGTCGCCCCCCTATCTCCATGTGCAGATGTAGCAGCATCAACATTGAATTCTTTGTAAAGCCCGGAGGCGGTCTGATCCAACGTTGTCTGGCCGGCCGTTGGGGTAACCTTATGACAGCAAGTTTAGGAGGATTTAGCACTTCGAGATCTGCAAGAAAACGGCTATGAATAAGTGTGTTGACATTGGCACTTGGAACACATGCTCATAAATTGATTTACGGCGGGCGTGCCAGATCGCCCACAACGTGACGATCATCTGCGTGAAGTCCCCCTGCAACAGTGTGTCACGCATGGTCTCTTCCCTTGTCATTATCATATGCTCAACCACACCTTCATTTGCCAATGCCCAGACACATCTTGAAGAAGAACACTCGATTAGGGAATGACGCCAAGAATCCGACTGCCCGCATAGCACACAGGTGAAGGACTCTACTAATGATGTGCATAGGGCGCTCGAATCAGCCTAGCCAACGCACGTGAGGAGAGGAAGCTTCTCCCTCTCCATCTCCACGGGTGAATTAAACGATTATCCTACACCTACGTAGTTTTACGAAAACTTTTAGGTAAGCTTCAGGTGGGTTGGACCCCCTTCTTCAATCACAATTATCCATAGTTTTCTTTACGTAGATGTAGCATTACTCTTAAAACGTGACGCTTGGGCAAGGGATAATAATTAAAACAACGAGCCCATTGTTTGCTTCTTTCTAGCGTTCATGTGCATGTTTTCATCTTCTATATGTCCGGAAGGACAACCCTGTCACTTTTGGATAGGAGAGAGAAGGAACAATGTGAGTCAACCATAATCTATTCTTTATCTACTCTCTCTCTCTCTCTCTATCTCTCTCTATCTCTCTCTCTCCCTCCATCTTCATCAATCATATGCACGTGACCAGGCAATTTGAAAACAAAGCGACGGACATGGATGCATGCATACACAAATGAGGGCTTAAACGGACACGTCCGAACAGTGAATGGACATTTGAGAAGGAAAATCTAAGGGGACCGGCTGATGATGCCCTGATGTGATATAAACTACTAGGCACGCCGAAATAGGCTTTCGCTCTACTATATTGATATAGCAACCAACCGATACAACAGAGATCCCAATGGTAGGCCAGACAACACAAGTACGCCCAAGAGAAATACAAGAAAAAGTAAAAGAAATGAATGACAACAGAGTCGGGTCGACAAAAAGATGATGATCCGCACCCGCTGGGCCTCCGGAGATTTCTACCACACTCCTAGCACTTCGGACCACCGCATACCAAGCAACACCTTCATGAAGGGACGCGATAATGACGACGCTGCTACCCGGACTGGTCCTAGGGTTTCCCCCGGTACGCGGAGGGGCGTGGGTGAGGGGGATACCCGACGCCCTTCAGGAAGGAATGATGGCACCCACGGGCGCCGCGTCCATGCCGGACAAGCGGACAAGGATTTCTCCCGTCCACCACACACCCACCGCCCCAATCAATCCGTCGCGCTCCACCAAACTTGCCGCCCACCAACATGCGCCAACACGGTCTTGGAGTCACCACCGTCATCTCACCATGGGAAGCGAAAAGGGACCGACGGGTCCGAGAGGGAGCAGCCGGGAACGAGAAGCAGTAGAGTCAGCACCCACGCAGAAGGGGACAACCTCCACCGCCATCGGCGGTCACTGACCAGACGCACCAAGAGGAGCACACTAGGCACGTAGGCCCGGCCGAGCCCGAAATGGCTCATGAAGCTCTCGTCGCCACGCTACAGTGGGTGCGCTGCCGTCTCCGCACCCCCCCTGTCCCCTGCACGAGCCGCACCTCCGTCCGCCGGAGCCGATGCAGGCGAAGCCGAGCCAGTCCCGCACACACCCAAATGGGGCCCCAAAGGGCCCAGATCTGGGCCGGGAGGGTGCCGCCGCGCTAACCCGCCACCAAGTGGCCACGCCACCGCCTCCTCACCACCCAGAGTTGAGCCGCCGAAACCGCCGTTGCCCGAGGTGTATCGTCGCGCGCCCGCAACGGGAAGGCCCATCTGCAGCCGTTGGGAGCCCGAAGCCGGACCCCAGCCGCCCGCGGCCTGCGTCGCCTGGATCCACATCCGTCGCCCGACCGACGCCGATCCGCGCCCAAGCGCGCCCCTCCCTGGCAGCCGCCACGCCACCACGAGACCCCACAAGGACGACGATCCGCCGCCGCCAAGAGCGCCCGGAGCTGCGCTACCAAACCCCGCCGTAGCACGGCGCCTCCAGCGGGAGCCGTCCCACACCATCCGGGGGTCCGCAAGGAGAGGAAGGAGCGACCCCGCCGCCGCCCACGCCGGCCGGGCTTGCCCGGCGGCAACTCGGGGCAGCGTCGAGGGAGGAAGAGGCAGGAGGGGAGGGCCTAGGGGCCAGGCGGCTAGGGTCCCCCCGTCCGTCCGCGCGAGCGGCGCGGGGGAGGAGGAGGGGGGAAGGAAAAAGGCTGTCCTATAAACAACTAGGTAGTAGTTTATCGACATATTTTTGTCTCCCCTCCATTTTCTCAGATCTCTCAACTACTACCGGTAGTAGTATATGGTAGTAAGTATGTTTGCGCACATGCATGTAAAATAAACTACCTCCACCATATATGAAAGTAATAACATCCCTCGACCCTATGTTCTAACCATTTCAAGATTCCTCCATATATAATCGTCCCGATAACAATATGAAAACGATTATTCCTCAATGTGATAGGCATTGTCAAATGACATGAAGCTGTTGTCCAGTTTTATTCCCGACTAATCTAGTGATAAATTATGTTACAGCTGGTAGGGATCTGTCATCTACTTCCTACTACCGACCCTTAGAAGCTAGGCGTCATGTCCGAAAATACAAACTTGACCACCAAGTTTCAATGCCATAACAAAAACCAATTTCTGGGGGATGTACTTAATTTCCATAAGCCTTTTATTAGATACCAAGATCATTATTCCATAGGATATCGAGAAAGCTAGATTTGCAACATCTAAACTTTAGATACACCCTTTGATCCATATTACTTGTCGCAACTTTAATATAACTTTAGGGAGTAACATGAAGGGAGTAGGGTTTATGGCTTAAATTTCACACTGAAACAACTTCAAGAGAGCATGATCGAGTAACCACATTCTATTGTCGGTCCATGAGAATGGAGAGTCGCTCTGTTGGTATGATGTGCGGGTGTGCATATGCTGCCCACCCACGTTCATATCTCGGGCTTCGTGGATGCTCAAGTTGCTTCCACTATGAAAATATGCTGCTAAGTGAAGGAAATATGCCCTAGAGGCAATAATAAAGTTATTATTTATTTCCTTACTTCATGATAAATGTTTATTATTCATGCTAGAATTGTATTAACCGGAAACATAATACATGTGTGAGTACATAGACAAACAGAGTGTCACTAGTATGCCTCTACTTGACTAGCTCGTTGATCAAAGATGGTTATGTTTCCTAGCCATAGACATGAATTGTCATTTGATTAACGGGGTCACACCATTAGGAGAATGATGTGATTGACTTGACCCATTCCGTTAGCTTAGCACTTGATCGTTTAGTATGTTGCTATTGCTTTCTTCATAACTTATACATGTTCCTATGACTATGAGATTATGCAACTCCCGTTTACCGGAGGAACACTTTGTGTGCTATCAAACGTCACAACGTAACTGGGTGATTATAAAGGTGCTCTACAGGTGTCTCCGAAGGTACTTGTTGGGTTGGCGTATTTCGAGATTAGGATTTGTCACTCCGATTGTCGGAGAGGTATATCTGGGCACTCTCGGTAATGCACATCACTATAAGCCTTGCAAGCATTGTGACTAATGAGTTAGTTGCGAGATGATGTATTACGGAACAAGTAAAGAGACTTGCCGGTAACGAGATTGAACTAGGTATTGAGATACCGACGATCGAATCTCGGGCAAGTAACATACCGATGACAAAGGGAACAACGTATGTTGTTATGCGGTCTGACCGATAAAGATCTTCGTAGAATATGTGGGAGCCAATATGAGCATCTAGGTTCCGCTATTGGTTATTGACCGGAGACGTGTCTCGGTCATGTCTACATAGTTCTCGAACCCGTAGGGTCTGCACGCTTAACGTTTCGATGACAGTTATATTATGAGTTTACATGTTTTGATGTACCGAAGGTTGTTCGGAGTCCCGGATGTGATCACGGACATGACGAGGAGTCTCGAAATGGTCGAGACATGAAGATTGATATATTGGAAGCCTATATTTGGATATCGGAAGTGTTCCGGGTGAAATCGGGATTTTACCGGAATACCGGAGGGGTTACCGGAACCCCTCGGGGGTTAATGGGCCATAGTGGGCCTTAGTGGAGAAGAGGAGAGGCGGCCAGGGCAAGGGCCGCGCGCCCCTCCCGCCTAGTCCGAATAGGACAAGGAGAGGGGGGCGGCGCCCCCCCCCTTCCTTCTTCTCCTCCACCTCTTTCCCCCTTCTCCTATTCCAAGAAGGAAGGGAGGGAGTCCTACTCCCGGTGGGAGTAGGACTCCTCCTGGCGCACCTCCCCCCCTTGCTCCTTTATATACGGGGGCAGGGGGCACCCCAAAGATACAACAATTGATCGCTTGATCTTTTAGCCGTGTGCGGTGCCCCCCTCCACCATAGTCCACCTCGATAATACTGTAGCGGTGCTTAGGCGAAGCCCTGCGTCGGTAGAACATCATCATCGTCACCACGCCGTCGTGCTGACGAAACTCTCCCTCAACACTCGGCTGGATCGGAGTTCGAGGGACGTCATCGGGCTGAACGTGTGCTGAACTCGGAGGTGCCGTGCGTTCGGTACTTGATCGGTCGGATCATGAAGATGTACGACTACATCAACCGCGTTGTGCTAACGCTTCCGCTTTCGGTCTACGAGGGTACGTGGACAACACTCTCCCCTGTCGTTGCTATGCATCACCATGATCTTGCGTGTGCGTAGGAACTTTTTTGAAATTACTACGTTCCCCAACAGTGGCATCCGAGCCAGGTTTTATGCGTAGATGTCATATGCACGAGTAGAACACAAGTGAGTTGTGGGCGATATAAGTCATACTGCTTACCAGCATGTCATACTTTGGTTCGGCGGTATTGTTGGATGAAGCGGCCCGGACCGACATTACGCGTACGTTTACGCGAGACTGGTTCTACCGACGTGCTTTGCACACAGGTGGCTGGCGGGTGTCAGTTTCTCCAACTTTAGTTGAACCGAGTGTGGCTATGCCCGGTCCTTGCGAAGGTTAAAACAGCACCAACTTGACAAACTATCGTTGTGGTTTTGATGCGTAGGTAAGAACGGTTCTTGCTAAGCCCATAGAAGCCACGTAAAATTTGCAACAACAAAGTAGAGGACGTCTAACTTGTTTTTGCAGGGCATGTTGTGATGTGATATGGTCAAGACATGATACTAAATTTTATTGTATGAGATGATCATGTTTTGTAACCGAGTTATCGGCAACTGGCAGGAGCCATATGCACTAGTAGAAAAGAGGGCTTTGGTTCAGGCCGGGTCAGCCCATTAGTCCCGGTTCAGTCCAGAACCGGGACCAATGGGGGCATTGGTCCCGGTTCGTGAGGCCAGGGGCCTGCCGGGCCTCGTGGGGGCATTGGTCCCGGTTCGTCTGGCCCCTTTGGTCCCGGTTGATGGGACAAACCGGGACCAATGGGCCTCGCTCCTGGCCCACCACCATTGGTCCCGGTTGGTGGCTTGAACCGGGACCACAGGCTGCCCTATAGTCCCGGTTCATGCCAAGAACCGGGACCAATGAGGTGCCTATATATACCCCTCGCCCACGAGCAGAGCACTGGAGTGCTCTGTTTTTCTCTGGCCGGCAAGGGGAGGGCTTTGTGGTGCTCTAGCTCACCTCGTATGCACATGAGGTGTTCGATGAAATGCCCGAGCCACAGTAGTTAAGCTTTCTTCTCTCGAAGCTCGACCTCAAAGCTCCATTTTCCTCGAGATTTGTCTAGGTTTAGCGGCCCGTCACGTCCCATTCCCGTCTTCACCACCGTCGATCGCCCGCGCCGATCTCGTCGCCGGCACCACCGTGGTGAGCCTCTTGTTCTTATCTTCTTTCTGAAAGAAAAAATTCTTACTTTAGATAGATACTTGTCTAATTTTCTTACTATTGTATTGCTTGTTATTATATAGTGCAATGATTTTGGTATCCGCCCCCGTCGGCCCTCGTCCTGTCTATGATTCGGATGTGGTATATATTATCTTTATAACTATTGGTTCATTTATTGTTTATGAAAATTATACCGACCAACGTGAGATAGATTTTATTTATCTAGGAGGTATGTGAACCGGAAATTCCAACCGACCCTATTGTCGAGAGGTTAAATTTAGTCGAGAGGTTAAATGTCGTCGATGATCACAAGATCAAGATGAATGCAATGTGCTTGAAGATTAGAAATATTAGAAAATATGCCATTCATACCGAGGCTTAGTATCATTATGTCGTTGGATCAATTGTTACCTTGGTTGCGATTATGATCGCATTTGTTTTCCATTGAAATGTTTTACATAGTTTCAATGTATGGTTTAATTAATTAGATGCTCTGGAGAGCTATATGTTGTTAGATGAGAACTATGTATGTACTTTGGTTTTAATGTGATGATGAACTTCTATTAATTTGGTCACTTAATTATCTATTCATGATGTTTTGTAATGGTTTTTGACACACTTAATTATATATAATGCACGCAGATGAACCGGCAATGGATGTACGGTGACAGACACACCTCCGAGTACATTAAGGGCGTGCATGATTTTCTCGAAGTGGCTGAGGCAAACAAGCAGAATGGTTTTATGTGTTGTCCATGCCCTACACGTGGGAATACGAAATCTTACTCTGACCGGAAAATCCTTCACACTCACCTGCTTTACAAGGGTTTCATGCCACACTATAATGTTTGGACGAGGCACGGAGAAATAGCGGTTATGATGGAAGACGGCGAACAAGAAGAGGACGATGACAACTATGTGCCCCCTGAATACGGTGATGCTGCAACGGGGGAAGCTGCTGAAGATCAAGAGGAACTAGACGATGTGCCCAATGATGCTGCAACGGGGGAAGCTGCTGAAGATCAAGAGGAACCAGTGCCCGATGATGATGATCTCCGCCGGGTCATTGTCGATGCAAGGACGCAATGCGAAAGTCAAAAGGAGAAGCTGAAGTTCGATCGCATGTTAGAGGACCACAAAAAAGGGTTGTACCCCAATTGCGAAGATTGCAACACAAAGCTCGGTACCGTACTGGAATTGCTACAGTGGAAGGCAGAGAATGTTGTGCCTGACAAAGGATTTGAGAAGCTATTGAAAATATTGAAGAAGAAGCTTCCAAAGGATAACGAATTGCTCGACAGTACATACGCAGCAAAGAAGGTCGTATGCCCTCTAGGATTGGAGGTGCAGAAGATACATGCATGCCCTAATGACTGCATCCTCTACCGCGGTGCGTACAAGGATCTGAAAGCATGCCCGGTATGCGGTGCATTGCGGTATAAGATCAGACGAGATGACCCTGGTGATGTTGACGGCGAGCCCCGCAGGAAGAGGGTTCCTGCGGAGGTGATGTGGTATGCTCCTATAATACCATGGTTGAAACGTCTGTTCAGAAACGAAGAGCATGCCAAGTTGATGCGATGGCACAGTGAGGACCGTAAGAAAGACGGGAAGTTGAGAGCACCCGCTGACGGGTCGCAGTGGAGAAAAATCGAGAGAAGGTACTGGGTTGAGTTTGCAGGTGACCCAAGAACGTATGGTTTGGTTTAAGCGCGGATGGCATTAATCCTTTCGGGGAGCAGAGCAGCAATCACAGCACCTGGCCCGTGACTATGTATGTATAACCTTCCTCCTTGGATGTGCATGAAGTGGAAGTTCATTATGATGCCAGTTCTCATCCAAGGCCCTAAGCAACCCGGCAACGACATTGATGTGTACCTAAGGCCATTAGTTGAAGAACTTTTACAGTTGTGGAATGGAAACGGTGTACGTACGTGGGATGAGCACAAACAGGAGGAATTTAACCTGCACGTGTTGCTGTTTGTAACCATCAACGATTGGCCCGCTCTCAGTAACCTTTCAGGACAGACAAACAAGGGATACCACGCATGCACGTACTGTTTAGATGACACTGAAAGTATATACCTGGACAAATGCAGGAAGAATGTGTACCTGGGCCATCGTCGATTTCTTCCGACCAACCATCAATGTCGAAAGAAAGGCAAGCATTTCAAAGGCGAGGCAGATCACCGGAAGAAGCCCGCCATGCGTACCGGTGATCACGTACTTGCTATGGTCAATGATTTACTCGTAATCTTCGGAAAGGGTCCCGGCGAACTAGCTGTTCCGAATGACGCTGAGGGACACGCACCCATGTGGAAGAAGAAATCTATATTTTGGGACCTACCCTACTGGAAAGACCTAGAGGTCCGCTCTTCAATCGACGTGATGCACGTGACGAAGAACCTTTGCGTGAACCTGCTAGGCTTCTTGGGCGTGTATGGGAAGACAAAAGATACACCTGAGGCACGGGAGGACCTGCAACGTTTGCACGAAAAATACGGCATGCCTCTGAAGCAGTATGAAGGTCCTGCCAGCTACGCTCTTACGAAAGAAGAGAAAGAAATCTTCTTTGAATGCCTGCTCAGTATGAAGGTCCCGACTGGCTTCTCGTCGAATATAAAGGGAATAATAAATATGCCAGAGAAAAGTTCCAGAACCTAAAGTCTCATGACTGCCACGTGATTATGACGCAACTGCTTCCAGTTGCATTGAGGGGGCTTCTACCGGAAAACGTCCGATTAGCCATTGTGAAGCTATGTGCATTCCTCAATGCAATCTCCCAGAAGGTGATCGATCCAGAAATCATACCAAGGCTAAGGAGTGATGTGGCGCAATGTCTTGTCAGTTTCGAGCTGGTGTTCCCACCATCCTTCTTCAATATCATGACGCACGTCCTAGTTCATCTAGTCGACGAGATTGTCATTCTGGGGCCCGTATTTCTACACAATATGTTCCCTTTGAGAGGTTCATGGGAGTCCTAAAGAAATATGTCCGTAACCGCGCTAGGCCAGAAGGAAGCATCTCCATGGGCCATCAAACAGAGGATGTCATTGGGTTTTATGTTGACTTCATTCCTGGCCTTAAGAAGATAGGTCTCCCTAAATCGCGGTATGAGGGGAGACTGACTGGAAAAGGCACGCTAGGAGCGGACTCAATAATATGCAGGGACGGGCATTCTTGGTCTCAAGCACACTACACAGTTCTACAGAACTCTACCTTGGTGACCCCGTATGTCGATGAACACAAGAACAGTCTGCGCTCCAAACACCCGGAGCAGTGTGACGACTGGATTACATGTGAACACATCAGGACTTTCAGCAGTTGGTTGGAAACACGCCTCAGAGGTGACACCACTGTTTGTGATGAGTTGTACTCGTTGTCCAGGGGACCATCTTTGACTGTATTGACTTACAAAGGATACGAGATAAATGGGAACACATTTTACACGATCGCCCAAGATCAAAAGAGCACCAACCAAAACAGCGGTCCGCTTTGATGCAGCAACCGAGAGGGGAAAGGACACGTATTATGGTTACATAATGGACATATGGGAACTTGACTACGGACATGATTTTAAGGTCCCTTTGTTTAAGTGCAAATGGGTCAATCTGTCAGGAGGCGGGGTACAGGTAGACCCACAGTACGGAATGACAACAGTGGATCTGAACACTCTTGGGTACACTGACGAACCGTTCGTCCTAGCCAATGATGTGGCACAGGTTATCTATGTGAAGGACATGTCTACCAGACCGAGAAAAATAAAAGATAAGGAAGCGAATACATCATACGATGAGCCAAAGCGCCACATAGTTCTTTCAGAAAAAGGGACATTGTGGGAGTGGAGGGCAAGACAGACATGTCTGAAGATTATGAAAAGTTTCATGAAATTCCTCCCTTCAAAGTCAAGGCTGACCCAAGCATCCTGATAAACGATGAAGATTATCCATGGTTACGGCGCAATAAGCAAATGACACAAGCGAAGAAAAAGTGAAGACTTTCTCCCGCAACTATTATGATGATACCATGCCAACTTTGTAACAGACGAGTATGATACCATTGTCCGTTTTGTACACGAAGTGCATCTAGTTTTTTCCGTAACCCTCTCAACTTTCTTTCACATGTTATGTGGATGAAATGATGATACCATGCCAACTTTCAACCTTTTCAGAGCTCATTTGAAATGCTTTTCAATTTTAGGGTCTTATAGCTCAAAATAATCAGTAAATGCATGAAAAATAACAAATAAAATAAATAAGTAATTAGAAACAAAATAATATAAACTTTATTAAAATATATAAGTAGAAACAAAATAAAATAAACTTCAATAAAATGTATGAAACTAAAATTAACAAAGTATTTTCTGTTCAAAACATTATAAGAAACCTCTAGTATTATTGAAACTAAAATCATATAAAATTGATGCAACTAAAATTATCGAAGTATTTTATGTTCAAAATCATTAAAAGCAAAAAGAATTTTCATAAAAAACTTTTTTTGATAGAAACTTTAATAGCAAA
>NC_057802.1:7023779-7053610 GCF_018294505.1 Triticum aestivum | reverse complement strand
TGCCCCGACGCGCGCCGCCCCTGCCCCGCGCCCTCGCCGTCGCCGCGCCCTCGCCCGTCGCCGTCGTCGACTGTAATGATGTTTTAAATATATTTTTTTAGATATATGTATTTTTTTATGTATGTTCATATATGTATGTATGTATTTTTTACATGTTTTTTGCATGTATGTATGTATTTTTTCAACTGTCATGATGTTTTAAAAATACATATATGCAAAAGTTAGATTTTTAGAAAGGAATTTGAATAGGTTTTCAGCAAGGAATTTGAATCTGGTTCAAATTTCATTTATACCCCCTCTCGACCGTGATAACTTATACCACGTGAGCACCCCCCGGCCCTCTCGCTCGACCAAAACTCTCGAGGACACCCAAACCCTAGAAAAAAACGATGTCGGTCTCCTACCCCCTCCCGCCGCGCCCCTACCCTTGAAGCGTTGCCGAGGCCACCCCAAACCCGGAATAAGCTAGGTCTACGTTTGCATTAATATATCCACCTGCTGTCATGTTTGTGTAATAATTGCCATGTTGTAATATTTGCAGAAACAATGGAGCACGGACGAGACGAGCAAGCAGAAGAGGTGTTGGGGGACATAATCTTAGCCAGAGGTGATATCTTGTCGTATCTTAATGACAATGATGGTCTGGAAGAACAGGCTCAAGAAGCAGGCTACGGTGATCGAAGAGTAGAGGAGGAAAGACATGATTATGATGCCTCCGGTGACCCAATGCTGGTGCAAGAAGGAGCCCATGGTGACGGCTCCGGTGACCGAACAGAGTCCGGCCAGGTAAATATATTAGTTAAGCCTGTGCTGACTAGCTAATTGATGCATTCATTGTTTTGGTATGTACACATATTAATTAACACTCGTCTTTCTTCTTTTTTCTAGCCCTCCGGATCGAGCACAACTTCGGTAAAGAGACGAGGCCCGAAGAGAAAGTTGCGCTCGGATGAAAGGTTTGAGATCACAGCAATCGCACGCGACGGCCAACCGATTGAACCCATCCGGACAAAGGATGCATTTGCTGCTCAGTGCGGGGTTCTAGTTAGGGACAAGATCCCGATCAGCATCCAGCAATGGTATAAGCCTAAGAAGGAAGACCCTGAGGTGTCTTCTGTCAATGATATGCAGAAAGATGATCTTTGGACTGAGCTGAAGGCAAATTTCACCCTACCGCCAGAGGAGGATCCGGAGAAGCCAGTTAAAGAGCAATTAATCAAGTCTCATGCTCTTAAGAAGATGGCAGACCTATTCAGGAGGTGGAAGAATGAGCTGAAAACGTTTGTCGACAAAGAAGAGACACCAGAATTCATCGGCCGGTATGAGAAGTGTTGGAAATATGCCCTAGAGGCAATAATAAAATGGTTATTATTGTATTTCCCTGTTCATGATAATTGTCTGTTGTTCATGCTATAACTGTATTAACTGGAAACCGTAATACGTGTGAATACATAGACCACAACATGTCCCTATTAAGCCTCTAGTTGACTAGCTCGTTGATCAATAAATGGTTACGGTTTCCTGACCATGGACATTGGATGTCATTGATAATGGGATCACATCATTAGGAGAATGATGTGATGGACAAGACCCAATCCTAAGCATAGCACAAGATCGTGTAGTTCGTTTGCTAAAGCTTTTCTAATGTCAAGTATCATTTCCTTAGACCATGAGATTGTGCAACTCCCGGATACCGTAGGAATGCTTTGGGTGTACCAAACGTCACAACGTAACTGGGTGGCTATAAAGGTGCACTATAGGTATCTCCGAAAGTGTCTGTTGGGTTGGCACGAATCGAGACTGGGATTTGTCACTCCGTATGACGGAGAGGTATCTCTGGGCCCACTCGGTAATGCATCATCATAATGAGCTCAATGTGACCAAGTGTTTGGTCACGGGATCATGCATTACGGTACGAGTAAAGTGACTTGCCGGTAACGAGATTGAACAAGGTATTGGGATACCGACGATCGAATCTCGGGCAAGTAACGTACCGATTGACAAAGGGAATTGTATACGGGATTGATTGAATCCTCGACATCGTGGTTCATCCGATGAGATCATCGTGGAACATGTGGGAGCCAACATGGGTATCCAGATCCCGCTGTTGGTTATTGACCGGAGAGTCGTCTTGGTCATGTCTGCATGTCTCCCGAACCCGTAGGGTCTACACACTTAAGGTTCGGTGACGCTAGGGTTGTAGAGATATTAGTATGCGGAAATCCGAAAGCCGTTCGGAGTCCCGGATGAGATCCCGGACGTCACGAGGAGTTCCGGAATGGTCCGGAGGTAAAGATTTATATATGGGAAGTCCTATTTTGGCCACCGGAAAATGTTCGGGATTTTTCGGTATTGTACCGGGAAGGTTCTAGAAGGTTCCGAAGTGGGGCCCACCTGCATGGGGGGACCCACATGAATGTGGGTAGTGGGGGCAAGGCCCCACACCCCTGGTCAAGGCGCACCAAGATCCCACCTTAGAAGGAATAAGATCATATCCCGAAGGGATAAGATCAAGATCCCTAAAAAAGGGGGATAACAATCGGGGGGGAAGGGAAATGATGGGATTTCTTTCCCCCACCTTTGCCAACGCCCCAATGGACTTGGAGGGCAAGAAACCAGCACCCTCCACCCCTATATATAGTGGGGAGGCGCATGGGAGCAGCACCCCAAGCCCTGGCGCCTCCCTCTCCCTCCCGTGACACCTCTCCCTCTCGCTGAGCTTGGCGAAGCCCTGCCGAGATTCCCGCTACTTCCACCACCACGCCGTCGTGCTGCTGGATCTCCATCAACTTCTCCTCCCCCCTTGCTGGATCAAGAAGGAGGAGACGTCCCCGCTCCATACGTGTGTTGAACGCGGAGGTGTCGTCCGTTCGGCGCTAGGATCATCGGTGATTTGGATCACGACGAGTAAGACTCCATCAACCCCGTTCTCTTGAACGCTTCCGCGCGCGATCTACAAGGGTATGTAGATGCACTCCCCTCTCTCTCGTTGCTAGATGACTCCATAGATTGATCTTGGTGATACGTAGAAAATTTTAAATTTCTGCTACGTTCCCCAACAGTGGCATCATGAGCCAGGTCTATGCGTAGATTCTATGCACGAGTAGAACACAAAGTAGTTGTGGGCGATGATTTAATCAATTTGCTTGCCGTTACTAGTCTTATCTTGATTCGGCGGCATTGTGGGATGAAGCGGCCCGGACCGACCTTACACGTACTCTTACGTGAGACAGGTTCCACCGACTGACATGCACTTGATGCATAAGGTGGCTAGCGGGTGTCTGTCTCTCCCACTTTAGTCGGATCGGATTCGATGAAAAGGGTCCTTATGAAGGGTAAATAGCAATTGGCATATCACCGTTGTGGCTTTTGCGTAGGTAAGAAACGTTCTTGCTAGAAACTCATAGCAGCCACGTAAAACATGCAACAACAATTAGAGGACGTCTAACTTGTTTTTGCAGGGTATGCTATGTGATGTGATATGGCCAAAAGGATGTGATGAATGATATATGTGATGTATGAGATTGATCATGTTCTTGTAATAGGAATCATGACTTGCATGTCGATGAGTATGACAACCGGCAGGAGCCATTGGAGTTGTCTTAATTTATTGTATGACCTGCGTGTCAATGAAAAACGCCATGTAATTACTTTACTTTATTGCTAACCGTTAGCCATAGTAGTAGAAGTAATAGTTGGCAAGACAACTTCATGAAGACACGATGATGGAGATCATGATGATGGAGACCATGGTGTCATGCCGGTGACGAAGGTGATCATGCCGCGCCTCGAAGATGGAGATCAAAAGGCGCAAGATGATATTGGCCATATCATGTCACTTTATGATTTGCATGTGATGTTGTCATGTTTACATCTTATTTGCTTGGAACGACGGTAGCATAAATAAGATGATCCCTCACTAAAATTTCAAGAGATGTGTTCCCCCTAACTATGCACCGTTGCGAAGGTTCGTTGTTTCGAAGCACCACGTGATGATCGGGTGTGATAGATTCTAACGTTCGCATACAACGGGTGTTGACGAGCCTAGCATGTACAGACATGGCCTCGGAACACAAGCAAAACACTTAGGTTGACTTGACGAGCCTAGCATGTACAGACATGGCCTCGGAACACAAGAGACCGAAAGGTCGAACATGAGTCGTATAGTAGATACGATCAACATGGAGATGTTCACCGATGATGACTAGTCCGTCTCACGTGATGATCGGACACAGCCTAGTCGATTCGGATCATGTATCACTTAGATGACTAGAGGGATGTCTATCTAAGTGGGAGTTCATTAAATAATCAGATGAACTTAATTATCATGAACATAGTCAAAAGGTCTTTGCAAATAATGTCGTAGCTTACGCTTTAGTTCTACTAAGATATGTTCCTAGAGAAAATTTAGTTGAAAGTTGATAGTAGCAATTATGCGGACTGGGTCCGTAAACTGAGGATTGTCCTCATTGCTGCACAGAAGGCTTATGTCCTTAATGCACAGCTCGGTGTGCTGAACCTCGAGCGTCGTCTGTAGATGTTACGAAACATCTGACATGCACGTTTTGATGACTACGTGATAGTTCAGTGTCTAATGCTAACGGTTTAAAATTGTGGCACCAAAGACGGTTTCGAAACGTCGCAGAACATATGAGATGTTCCAAAGACTGAAATTGGGATTTCAGACTAATGCCCACGTCAAGAGGTATGAGACCTCTGACAAGTTTCTTAAGCCTGCAAACTAAGGGGAAAAAAAGCTCAATCGTTGAGCATGTGCTCAGATTGTCTGAGTACTACAATCACTTGAATCGAGTGGGAGTTAATCTTCCAGATGAGATAGTGATGGTTCTCCATAGTCACTGCCACCAGGCTATTAGAGCTTCGTGATGAACTATAACATATCAGGGATAGACATGATGATCCTTGAGCAACTCGCGATGTTTGACACCGCGAAAGTAGAAATCAAGAAGGAGCATCAATTGTTGATGGTTAGTAAAACCACTAGTTTCTAGAAGGGCAAGGGCAAGAAGGGATACTTCATGAAACGGCAAATCAGTTGCTGCTCTAGTGAAGAAACCCAAGGTTGAACCCAAACCCGAGACTAAGTGCTTCTGAAATGAGGGGAACGGTCACTGAAGCAGAACTACCCTAGATACTTCGTAGATGAGAAGGCTGGCAAGGTCGACAGAAGTATATTGGATATACATTATATTAATGTGTACTTTACTAGTACTCCTAGTAGCACCAGGGTATTAGATACCGGTTTGGTTGCTAAGTGTTAGTAACTCGAAATAAAAGCTGCGGAATAAACGGAGACTAGCTAAAGGTGAGATGACGATATGTGTTTCCAAGGTTGATGTGATCAAGCATCTCATGCTCCCTCAACCATCGAGATTGGGGTTAAACCTGAATAATAATTATTTGGTATTTGCGTTGAGCATAGACATGATTGGATTATGTTTATCGCAATACGGTTATTCATTAAAGGAGAATACTGGTTACTCTGTCTATTTGAATAATACCTTCAATGGTCTTCCACCTAAAATGAATGGTTTATTGAATCTCGATCGTAGTGATACACATGTTCATGCCAAAAGATATAAGATGGTAATGATAGTACCACATACTTGTGGCACTGCCACTTGAGTCATATTGGTATAAAACGCATGAAGAAGCTCCATGTTGATGGATCTTTGGACTCACTCGTTTTTGAAAAGATTGAGACATGCGAACCATGTCTATTAGTATATATGCATGAAGAAAGTCCATACAGATGGATCATTTGGACTCACTTGATTTAGAATCACTTGAGACATGCAAATCATAACACATGGGCAAGATGACTGAAAGGCCTCGTTTTCAGTAAGATGGAACAAGAAAGCAACTTGTTGGAAGTAATACATTTTGATGTGTGCAGTCCAATGAGTGCTGAGGCATGCAGTGGATATCGTTATGTTCTTGCTTCACAGATGATTTGAGTAGATGCTGAGTATATTTACTTGATGAAACACAAGTCTGAATTATTGAAAGGTTCAAGTATTTCAGAGTGAAGTTGAAGATCGTCGTGACAAGAGGATAAAATGTCTGTGATATGATCATAGAGATGAATATTTGAGTTACGAGTTTGGCACACAATTAAGAAATTGTGGAAATTGTTTCACGACTAATACCGCCTGGAACACCATAGTGTGATGGTGTGTCCAAACATCATAACTGCACCCTATTTGGATATGGTGCATACCATGATGTCTCTTATCGAATTACCGCTATCATTTATGGGCTAGGCATTAGAGACAACAGCGTTCACTTTAAATAGGGCACCACGCAATTCCGTTGAGACGACACCGTATGAACTATGGTTTAGAGAAACCTAAGTTGTCGTTTCTTAAAAGTTTGGGGCTGCGACGCTTATGTGAAAAAGTTTCAGGCTGATAAGCTCGAACCCAAAGCGGATAAATGCATCTTCATAGAATATCCAAAACAGTTGGGTATACCTCCTATTTCAGATCTGGAAGCAAAAGTGATTGTTTCTAGAAACGGGTCCTTTCTCGAGGAAAAGTTTCTCTCGAAAGGATTGAGTGGGAGGATGGTGGAGACTTGATGAGGTCATTGAACCGTCACTTCAACTAATGTGTAGCAGGGCACAGGAAGTTGTTCCTGTGGCACCTACACCAATTGAAGTGGAAGCTTATGATAGTGATCATGAAACTTCAGATCAAGTCACTACCAAACCTCATAGGACGACAAGGATGCGTACTACTTCAAAGTGGTACGTAATCCTGTCTTGGAAGTCATGTTGCTAGACAACAATGAACCTACGAGCTATGGAGAAGCGATGGTGGGCCCGGATTCCGACGAATGACTCGAGGCCATAAAATCCGAGAGGATCCATGTATGAAAACAAAGTATAGACTTTGAAAGAACTACTTGATGGTCGTAAGGCTGTTGGGTACAGATGGATTTTAAAGGGAAGACAGACAATGATGGTAAGTGTCACCATTAAGAAAGCTCGACTTGTCGTTAAGATGTTTTCCGGCAAGTTCAAGGAGTTGACTGCGATGAGACTTTCTCACTCGTAGCGATTCTAAGAGTCTATTAGAATTATATTAGCAGTTACTGCATTATTTATGAAATCTTGCAGATAGGATGTCAAAACATTGTTTCCTCGACAATTTTCTTGAGGAAAGGTTGTATGTGATACAACCAGAAGGTTTTGTCAATCCTGAAAGATGCTAACAAGTATGCAAAGCTCCAGCAATCCTTCTAAGGATTGGAGTAAGCATCGCGGAGTTGGAATGAAAGCTTTGATGAGATGATCAAAGATTTTGGGTTTATACAAAGTTCATGAGAAACTTGTATTTCCAAAGAAGTGAGTGGGAGCACTATAGAATTTTTGATGAGTATATGTTGTTAACATATTGTTGATCAGAAATGATGTAGAATTTCTGGAAAGCATCCAGGGTTATTTGAAAAGTGTTTTTAATGGAAAACCTGGATTAAGCTACTTGAACATTGAGCATCAAGATCTATAAGGATAGATCAAAAACGCTTAATAGTACTTTCAAATGAATACATACCGTGACAAGATTTTGAAGGAGTTCAAAATAGATCAGCAAAGGAGTTCTTGGTTGTGTTACAAGGTGTGAGTATTGAGTAAGACTCAAGACCTGACCACGGCAGAAGAAAGAGAAAGGACGAAGGTCGTCCCCTATGCTTTAGACGTAGGCTCTACAATATGCTATGTTGTGTACCGCACCTGAAGTGTGCCTTGCCATGAGTTAGTCAAGGGGTACAATAGTGATCCAGGAAGGGATCACATGACAGCGGTCGAACTTATCCTTAGTATCTAGTGGACTAAGGAACTTTCTCGATTATGGAGGTGGAAAGGGGGTTCATCGTAAAGGGTTACGTCGATGCAAACTCTGACACTAATCCGGTAGTGAACCGGATTCGTATAGTAGAGCAGTTATTTGGAATAGCTCCAAGTAGCGCGTGGTAGCTGCATCTACAAGATGACATAGAGATTTGTAAAGCACACACGGATCTGAATGTTGCAGACCCGTTGACTAAAACCTCTCTCGTAAGCATAACATGATCAAACCCTAGAACTCATTGAGTGTTAATCACATGGTGATGTGAACTAGTATTATTGACTCTAGTAAACTCTTGGGTATTAGTCACATGGCGATGTGAACTTTGAGTGTTAATCACATCGTGATGTGAACTGGATTATTGACTCTAGTGCAAGTGGGAGACTGTTGGAAATATGCCCTAGAGGCAATAATAAAATGGTTATTATTGTATTTCCTTGTTCATGATAATTCTCTGTTGTTCATGCTATAATTGTATTAATTGGAAACCGTAATACATGTGTGAATACATAGACCACAACATGTCCCTAGTAAGCCTCTAGTTGACTAGCTCGTTGATTAATAGATGGTTATGGTTTCCTGACCATGGACATTGGATGTCATTGATAGCGGGATCACATCATTAGGAGAATGATGTGATGGACAAGACCCAATCCTAAGCATAGCACAAGATCGTGTAGTTCGTTTGCTAAAGCTTTTCTAATGTCAAGTATCATTTCCTTAGACCATGAGATTGTGCAACTCCCGGATACCGTAGGAATGCTTTGGGTGTACCAAACGTCACAACGTAACTGGGTGGCTATAAAGGTGCACTACAGGTATCTCCGAAAGTGTCTGTTGGGTTGGCACGAATCGAGACTGGGATTTGTCACTCCGTATGACGGAGAGGTATCTCTGGGCCCACTAGGTAATGCATCATCATAATGAGCTCAATGTGACCAAGTGTTTGGTCACGGGATCATGCATTATGGTACGAGTAAAGTGACTTGCCGGTAACGAGATTGAACAAGGTATTGGGATACCGACGATCGAATCTCGGGCAAGTAACGTACCGATTGACAAAGGGAATTGTATACGGGATTGATTGAATCCTCGACATCGTGGTTCATCCGATGAGATCATCGTGGAACATGTGGGAGCCAACATGGGTATCCAGATCCCGCTGTTGGTTATTGACCGGAGAGTCGTCTTGGTCATGTCTGCATGTCTCCCGAACCCGTAGGGTCTACACACTTAAGGTTCGGTGACGCTAGGGTTGTAGAGATATTAGTATGCGGAAATCCGAAAGCCGTTTGGAGTCCCGGATGAGATCCCGGACGTCACGAGGAGTTCCGGAATGGTCCGGAGGTAAAGATTTATATATGGGAAGTCCTATTTTGGCCACCGGAAAATGTTCGGGATTTTTCGGTATTGTACCGGGAAGGTTCTAGAAGGTTCCGAAGTGGGGCCCACCTGCATGGGGGGACCCACATGAACATGGGTAGTGGGGGCAAGGCCCCACACCCCTGGTCAAGGCGCACCAAGATCCCACCTTAGAAGGAATAAGATCATATCCCGAAGGGATAAGATCAAGATCCTAAAAAAGGGGGATAACAATCGGTGGGGAAGGGAAATGATGGGATTTCTTTCCCCCACCTTTGCCAACGCCCCAATGGACTTGGAGGGCAAGAAACCAGCACCCTCCACCCCTATATATAGTGGGGAGGCGCATGGGAGAAGCACCCCAAGCCCTGGCGCCTCCCTCTCCCTCCCGTGACACCTCTCCCTCTCGCTGAGCTTGGCGAAGCCCTGCCGAGATTCCCGCTACTTCCACCACCACGCCGTCGTGCTGCTGGATCTCCATCAACTTCTCCTCCCCCCTTCCTGGATCAAGAAGGAGGAGACGTCCCCGCTCCATACGTGTGTTGAACGCGGAGGTGCCGTCCGTTCGGCGCTAGGATCATCGGTGATTTGGATCACGACGAGTACGACTCCATCAACCCCGTTCTCTTGAACGCTTCC
This sequence comes from Triticum aestivum, assembly GCF_018294505.1. NCBI lineage: Eukaryota > Viridiplantae > Streptophyta > Magnoliopsida > Poales > Poaceae > Triticum > Triticum aestivum. The sequence continues at coordinate 7,043,738 of NC_057802.1, read as the reverse complement.
GCGCGCGATCTACAAGGGTATGTAGATGCACTCCCCTCTCTCTCGTTGCTAGATGACTCCATAGATTGATCTTGGTGATACGTAGAAAATTTTAAATTTCTGCTACGTTCCCCAACAAGAAGATCAGAGATCACTGGCCCGCATTTGTGGCCCACAAGACATCGGAAAAGAGTAAGAAGATGTCAGCGACAAACAAGAAAAATGCTGCGAAGAAGAAGCTTCACCATCGCACGGGGTCAGGTAGCTACCTCAAAGCCCGGCCTAAGTGGGCCAAGGCTGAGAATGATCTGCTTGATAAAGGGATCGAACCACGGACAATGAACTGGCCAGACCATTGCCGGACTTGGTTCTTCGGGGCTGGCAGAAAATTGGACCCTGTATCAGGGAGGTGCGTTTGGACGGACGAGCTTTTGAGAATAGCAGTCAAGAGGCTTCAGTAGTATATCGATGCAGCGCAGGAAGGGACATTCGTTCCAGATAGAGAGAACGACGAGCTCACAATGGCCCTCGGGAATCTTGAGCACCCTGGACGGACACGAGGCACGCCAGGCTCCGTTCCATGGAAGGTTGGTTTTCCGAACGCAGGCGGTTACAAAAGCCAGGAGAGGAGGAAAAAAGTGGAGCAGACCCAAATTCAGAAGCTGCACGAAAGGGTTCAAGCGCTAGAGGAACGAGGCGGCAATCGACATGCCGAAACTACCCCCGAAGCTACCCCGCCATCTCAGCGGAGAAGCAGCATGGCTTCCACCGAGCTGCTTCAGCCGGAGCATGTCTTGACGGCTCCCGCTAGCTACCCCGTGGATGCTATCACGGAGTCTCAACATTGCCACCTTATGGCGCAATGGCAGAACTTCAAAGTCAAGGCGGCTGTTGGCTCTGTTTTACCTCCTAAACCCGGCGCAACCTATCACTTCCGGCCGATTCCAGAAGGATATGCTAGGGTGATGGTGGATGAAATAACGGAGGGATTTGAGGACCTCCAGCTTGACCACCCTACCGGTGAAGGGGAGACTCGGCTGGGTTCTGCTCTGAAGACTCCATGCCTATGGCGGAAGGAGCTCATTAACCTTCCGAACTGGACGCCCCGGCGAGTAAGGGCACTCCGCCTCCTCCTCCGCCTCCTCCTCCGGCGATTGATCAGGGCACTCAGCCTCCTTCTCCGGCGCGTGGCGGCACTCCGCCTCCTCCTCCGCCTCCTCCTCCGACGAGTGATCAGGGCACCCAGCCTCCTTCTCCGGCGCGTGGCGGCACTCCGCCTCCTTCTCCGCCTGCGCCGGCGTGCCAGAGCAGCCAGCCTCCTCCTTCTCCGCCTCGTCAGCAAGGGCGGAAGAGACCCGCCGCCGCTCCGGCTGCTCCGGCGCGTCGTAGTCCTTCTCCTTCGCCTCGTAAGCAAGGAAAGAAGACAGCCGCAGCCGCTCCGTCTGCTCTGCCGGCGTCTAGCAGTACAGCCAGAGGCGGGAGGCAATACAGATTCGATCCTTCTCTGAAGACTCCAGAGAAGTTACCATACGAGAGGACCGAGGAGGAAACCACGAAGATCGTGCGAGCCGAAGTGACGAACTTCTTTGAAGGGGTGAAAGCAAAGAAACATCCACCTCGGGAGGAGAAGGTAGATCCGGTGAAAGCGAAGCGCACTCTGGCTACCCTGACAAAACCACCAAAGTCTCCGCCGAAAGGCAACTATGAGCGCATTATTGGAAAGACATTTGCCGAAGCGGAGCGGTCGGGAAGTACTGTCAGTGATCAAAGGTTGAAAGAACGACGAACTGGGAAAAAAATTGCCCAGCTCGGCGAACAAGCGAACCAATCGTGCCCCCCGCTCAAGGTGTCTAGCGACATCGTCGCTGCAGATCCGAGGATGGTGCCCGGTTATAGCAATCTTGGAGATTACCTGCCCGACGATGTACATTATGAAATCTTGGAGGTGGACGAACACAAATACCATTACGGGAAGCCTCTCGTCAAAGATGAAAGATCTCTAACAACGATGATGCGAAGATTACATGATTGGTACATGAAAACCTGCAGAGAGTCTGGGGGAAGGAATACTTTGACGCTGAGAGTTAAACCGGAGCATGACCACGTTGGAATTGAACTGTTGAATGTTCCATTTGAGGAGTTCTTCCAGTTTTTCAATCAAAAGGCCCTCGATAAATCAACGATCACTTGCTACTGTCTGTAAGTAGTACTACTTCTGTCATTAAGTCTCTCTATATAGGTCAGCTCTTTCATTGCATGTATTTATAATTATCCTCACTATATTATGCGGATTGAAGATCGCCGAATTGAAGAAAAGACAAATCGGTGATATTGGGTTCATTAACACAAATCTCATAGATGCATATACGCTTGAAAAACATGCCAAAGAAGCCGAGGCCAACTTGCTACGATCGTTGGTATTAAATCAAAACAAAGATATAATACTCTTTCCTTACAACTTCAAGTGAGTGTTACTGTCTTGTGCATATTCGGTTTCCCTTATTAGTCCAGGTTATGGTAATGTAATTGATGACTTATGCATGCATGCGCAGCTTCCACTATATTCTCCTAGAGATTAAGCTTGAGCAGGGAGTAGTAACCGTCTTAGACTCGAGACGAAAAGATCCCCAGGACTATGCGTTCATGACTCAAATGCTCGAGAAGTAAGTTAAATCGATCATTATCCACCATATCAGCAACTTTGTTCATTTCCTGATATCAAATAATTGTTTTCTTTGTCTGGCAGGGTTTGGAGAAAATTCACCACAAAAGCTCCGGGACTGCCGAAGAAGCTGCAATTTAGACACCCGAAAATAAGTACTATAGTAGCATGTTCCGCACATCTCCTAGTGATTCAAGCGCTAGTTTCATCAATACCATTTAGCATGCTTGCTTATCAGTTAGATTGACCTCTATTTCTTGTAAAGTGGTTGTGGCAGGAACCCGGGAATAATTACTGTGGATACTACATTTGCGAGTCCATCCGCTACACGACCTGTGAGCGGGGCTACTCTGACAAACAATATGAAGTGCGTAAGCAATAATATTCATAATTTTATTTTATTACCATCATTTGTGTGTCGAGTTTCATTTATTCATATATATATATATATGTATTGACCCCCTTCTTCAAATTAGATCTTTCGGATGCGGGATGAACTCCTAGCACCAGATCGTATGCGAGCAATTCAAGAGGAATTGGCGGCATTCTTCCTTGACCACGTGATCGCTGAAAACGGAGAATACTATGTGGACCCTGTGTTCTTACAATTTAATTAGGAGATTATATTGTAAGAGATAATTATTGTATATATGTAGCCGGTAGTGTCGGATAGATATACGAGAACTTGTTGTTCGACCAATCTCTCGGAGAAGGAGAGGTGGTCGATATCACTTCTCTCTGTATGCATATGTTCATGACGATCTTCTGTTTCCTTCATTTGCTTACTAGCTAGCGTGTCTAGTCCTCTCCATACGTATATAGTACGTAGCGTCGACCAAGCACGGAGATAAGAGAGGACACTTCTCTCTATTAATTAGCTAGCTAACACAATATATGAAACACCTAAAATAACCCCCAACCCCCCCTTCAAAAAAAACAAAAACCCCAGCCACTGAAATGCTGACGCGTGGATGCCTATTGGTCCCGGTTAGTGCCACCAACCGGGACCAAAGGCCCTCCTGCCTAGGCTCGCCGCACCGGCCACGTGGAGGCCCATCTGTCCCGGTTCATGTAAGAACCGGGACTAAAGGGTTAGGGCATTAGTAACGACCCTTTAGTCCCGGTTCAAAAACCGGGACAAAAGGCCCTTACCAACCGGGACAATAGGCCCTTTTTCTACTAGTGATGGTTGTCGCTTTATTGTATGCAATGCAATCGCCCTGTAATGCTTTACTTTATCACTAAGCGGTAGCGATAGTCGTAGAAGCATAAGATTGGCGAGACGACAACGATGCTACGATGGAGATCAAGGTGTCGCGCCGGTGACGATGGTGATACTGACGGTGCTTCGGAGATGGAGATCACAAGCACAAGATGATGATGGCCATATCATATCACTTATATTGATTGCATATGATGTTTATCTTTTATGCATCTTATCTTGCTTTGATTGACGGTAGCATTATAAGATGATCTCTCACTAAATTTCAAGATAAAAGTGTTCTCCCTGAGTATGCACCATTGCCAAAGTTCGTCGTGCCCAGACACCACGTGATGATCGGGTGTGATAAGCTCTACGTCCATCTACAACGGGTGCAAACCAGTTTTGCACATGCGGAATACTCAGGTTAAACTTGACGAGCCTAGCATATGCAGATATGGCCTCGGAACACTGAGACCGAAAGGTCGAGCGTGAATCATATAGTAGATATGATCAACATAGTGATGTTCACCATTGAAAGCTACTCCATTTCACGTGATGATCGGTTATGGTTTAGTTGATTTGGATCACGTGATCACTTAGAGGATTAGAGAGATGTCTTTCTAAGTGGGAGTTCTTAAGTAATATGATTAATTGAACTTAAATCTATCATGAACTTAGTCCTGGTAGTATTAGCATATCTATGTTGTAGATCAATAGCTCGCGTTTAGCTCCCCTGTTTTATTTTGATATGTTCCTAGAGAAAACTAAGTTGAAAGATGTTAGTAGCAATAATGCGGATTGGATCCGTGTTCTGAGGATTATCCTCATTGCTGCACAGAAGAATTATGTCCTTGATGCACCGCTAGGTGACAGACCTATTGCAGGAGCAGATGCAGACGTTATGGACGTTTGGCTAGCTCAATATGATGACTACTTGATAGTTTAGTGCACCATGCTTAATGGCTTAGAATCGGGACTTCGAAGACGTTTTGAACGTCATGGACCATATGAGATGTTCCAGGAGTTGAAGTTAATATTTCAAGCAAATACCCGAATTGAGAGATATGAAGTCTCCAACAAGTTCTATAGCTAAAAGATGGAGAATAGCTCAAGTAGTGAGCATGTGCTCAGATTGTCTGGGTACTACAATCGCTTGAATCAAGTGGGAGTTAATCTTCCAGATAAGATAGTGATTGACAGAATTCTCTAGTCACCATCACCAAGTTAGTAGAACTTCGTGATGAACTATAATATGCAAGGGATGACGAAAGTGATTCCCGAGCTCTTCGCGATGTTGAGATCGGCGAAGGTAGAAATCAAGAAAAGAGCATCAAGTGTTAATGGTTAACAAGATCACTAGTTTCAAGAAAAGGGCAAAGGGAAAAGAAGGGGAAATTCAAGAAGAACGGCAAGCAAGTTGCTGCTCAAGTGAAGAAGCCCAAGTTTGGACCTAAGCCTGATACTGAGTGCTTCTACTGTAAAAAGGACTGGTCACTGGAAGCGGTACTACCCCAAACAATTGGCGGATAAGAAGGATGGCAAAGTGAACAAAAGTATATTTGATATACATGTTATTGATGTGTAATTTACTAGTGTTTATAGCAACCCCTCGGTACTTGATACTGGTTCAGTTGCTAAAGAGTAGTAACTCGAAACGGGAGTTGCATAATGAACAGAAACTAGTTAAGGATGAAGTGACGATGTGTATTGGAAGTGGTTCCAAGATTGATATGATCATCATCGCACACTCCCTATACTTTCGGGCTTAGTGTTGAACCTAAATAAGTGTTATTTGGTGTTTGCGTTGAGCATGAATATGATTTGATCATGTTTATTGCAATACGGTTATTCATTTAAGATAGAGAATAATTGTTGTTATGTTTACATGAATAAAACCTTATATGGTTACACACCCAATGAAAATGGTTCGTTGGATCTCGATCGTAGTAATACACATATTCATAATATTGAAGCCAAAAAATGCAAAGTTAATAATGATAGTGCAACTTATTTGTGGCACTGCCGTTTAGGTCATATTGGTGTAAAGCGCATGAAGAAACTCCATGCTGATGGGCTTTTGGAATCACTTGATTACGAATCACTTGATGCTTGCGAACCATGCCTCTTGGGCAAGATGACTAAAACGCCGTTCTCCGAAACAATGGATCGACCAACAGATTTGTTGGAAATCATACATACTGATGTATGTGGTTCGATGAATATTGAGGCTCGCGGTAGGTATCGTTATTTTCTAACCTTCACAGATGATTTGAGCAGATATGGGTATATCTACTTGATGAAACATAAAGTCTGAAACATTTGAAAAGTTCATATAATTTCAGAGTGAAGTGGAAAATCATCGTAACAAGAAAATAAAGTTTCTATGATCTGATCGTGGAGGAGAATATTTGAGTTACGAGTTTGGTCTTCAATTAAAACAATGTGGAATAGTTTCACAAACTCATGCCACCTGGAACACCACAACATAATGGTGTGTCCGAACGTCATAACCGTACTTTATTGGATATAGTGCAATCCATGATGTCTCTTACCGATTTACCACTATCGTTTTGGGGTTATGCATTAGAGACAACTGCATTCACGTTAAAAAGGGCACCATCTAAATCCGTTGAGACGACACCGTATGAACTGTGGTTTAGCAAGAAACCTAAGCTGTCGTTTCTTAAAGTTTGGAGTTGCGATACTTATGTGAAAAAATTTCAACCTGATAAGCTCGAACCCAAATCGGAGAAATGCGTCTTCATAGGATACCCAAAGGAGACTGTTGGGTACACTTTCTAATCACATATCTGAAGGCAAAATATTCGTTGCTAAGAATGGATCCTTTCTAGAGAAGGAGTTTCTCTCGAAAGAAGTGAGTGGGAGGAAAGTAGAACTTGATGAGGTAACTGTACCTGCTCCCTTATTGGAAAGTAGTTCATCACAAGAAATCTGTTCCTGTGACTCCTACACCAATTAGTGAGGAAGCTAATGATGATGATCATATAACTTCAGATCAAGTTACTACCGAACCTCGTAGGTCAACCAGAGTAAAATCCGCACTAGAGTGGTACGGTAATCCTGTTCTGGAGGTCATGTTACTAGACCATGACAAACCTACGAACTATGAGGAAGCGATGATGAGCCCAGATTCCGCAAAATGGTTTAAGGCCATGAAATCTGAGATGGGATCCATGTATAAGAACAAAGTATGGACTTTGATTGACTTGCCCGATGATTGGTGAGCAATTGAGATTAAATGGATCTTCAAGAGGAAGACGGACGTTGATAGTAGTGTTACTATCTACAAAGCTAGAATTGTCGCAAAAGGTTTTCAACAAGTTCAAGGTGTTGACTACGATGAGAGTTTCTCACTCGTATCTATGCTTAAGTCTGTCCGAATCATGTTGGCAATTGCCGCATTTTATGAAATCTGGCAAATGGATAAACAAAACTACATTCCTTAATGGATTTATTAAAGAAGAGTTGTATATGATGCAACCAGAAGGTTTTGTTAATCCTAAAGGTGCTAACAAAATATGCAAGCTCCAGCGATCCTTCTATGGACTGGTGCAAGCATCTCAGAGTTGGAATATACGCTTTGATGAGTAGATCAAAGCATATAGTTTTATACAGACTTATGGTGAAGCCTGTATTTACAAGAAAGTGAGTGGGAGCACTACAACATTAATTTCTAATAAGTATATGTGAATGACATATTGTTGATTGGAAATAATGTAGAATTATTCTGCAAAGCATAAAGGAGAATTTGAAAGGAGTTTTTCAAAGAAAGACCTCAGTGAAGCTGCTTACATATTGAGCATAAAGATCTATAGAGATAGATCAAGACGCTTGATAAGTTTTTTCAATGAGTACATACCTTGACAAGATTTTGAAGTAGTTCAAAATAGAACAGTCAAAGAAAGAGTTCTTGCCTGTGTTACAAGGTGTGAAATTGAGTAAGACTCAAAGCCCGACCACGGCAGAAGATAGAAAGAGAATGAAAGTCATTCCCTGTGCCTCAGCCATAGGTTCTATAAAGTATGCCATGCTGTGTACCAGATCTATTGTATACCCTACACTGTGTTTAGCAAGGAAGTACAATAGTGATCTAGGAGTAGATCACTGGTCAGTGGTCAAAATTATCCTTAGTGGAATAAGGATATGTTTCTCGATTATGGAAGTGACAAAAGGTTCGTCGTAAAAGGTTACGTCGATGCAAGTTTTGACACTGATCCAGATGACTCTAAGTCTCAATCTGGATACATATTGAAAGTGGGAGCTATTAGCTAGAGTAGCTCCATGCAGAGCATTGTAGACATAGAAATTTGCAAAATACTTACGGATCTGAATGTGACAGACCCGTTGACTAAAATTATCTCACAAGCAAAACATGATCACACCTTAGTACTCTTTGGGTGTTAATCACATAGCGATGTGAACTAGATTATTGACTCTAGTAAACCCTTTGGGTGTTGGTCACATGACGGTGTGAACTATGGGTGCTAATCACATGGTGATGTGAATTATTGGTGTTAAATCACATGGCGATGTGAACTAGATTATTGACTCTAGTGCAAGTGGGAGACTGAAGGAAATATGCCCTAGAGACAATAATAAAGTTATTATTTATTTCCTTATTTCATGATAAATGCTTATTATTCATGCTAGAATTGTATTAACCGGAAACATAATACATGTGTGAGTATATAGACAAATAGAGTGTCACTAGTATGCCTCTACTTGACTAGCTCGTTGATCAAAGATGGTTATGTTTCCTAGCCATAGACATGAGTTGTCATTTGATTAACGGGGTCACATCATTAGGAGAATGATGTGATTGACTTGACTCATTCCGTTAGCTTAGCACTTGATCGTTTAGTATGTTGCTATTGCTTTCTTCATGACTTATACATGTTCCTATGACTATGAGATTATGCAACTCCCGTTTACCGGAGGAACACTTTGTGTGCTACCAAACGTCACAACGTAACTGGGTGATTATAAAGGTGCTCTACAGGTGTCTCCGAAGGTACTTGTTGGGTTGGCGTATTTCGAGATTAGGATTTGTTACTCCGATTGTCGGAGAGGTATCGGTGGGCCTTCTCGGTAATGCACATCACTATAAGCCTTGCAAGCATTGTGACTAATGGGTTAGTTGCGAGATGATGTATTACGAACGAGTAAAGAGACTTGCCGGTAACGAGATTGAACTAGGTATTGAGATACCGACGATCGAATCTCGGGCAAGTAACATACCGATGACAAAGGGAACAACGTATGTTGTTATGCGGTCTGACCGATAAAGATCTTCGTAGAATATGTGGGAGCCAATATGAGCATCCAGGTTCCGCTATTGGTTACTGACCGGAGACGTGTCTCGGTCATGTCTACATAGTTCTCGAACCCGTAGGGTCCGCACGCTTAACGTTTCGATGACAGTTATATTATGAGTTTATATGTTTTGATGTACCGAAGGTTGTTCGGAGTCCCGGATGTGATCACGGACATGACGAGGAGTCTCGAAATGGTCGAGGCATGAAGATTGATATATTGGAAGCCTATATTTGGATATCGGAAGTGTTCCGGGTGAAATCGGGATTTTACCGGAATACCGAAGGGGTTACCGGAACCCCCCGGGGGTCAATGGGCCATAGTGGGCCTTAGTGGAGAAGAGGAGAGGCGGCCAGGGCAAGGGTCGCGCGCCCCTCCCCCTAGTCTGAATAGGACAAGGAGAGGGGGGTGGCGCCCCCCCTTCCTTCTTCTCCTCCACCTCTTTCCCCCTTCTCCTATTCCAACAAGGAAGGGAGGGAGTCCTACTCCCACCGGGAGTAGGACTCCTCCTGGCGCGCCTCCTCCCTGGCCGGCCGCACCTCCCCCCTTGCTCCTTTATATACGGGGGCAGGGGGCATCCCAAAGATACAACAATTGATCGTTTGATCTTTTAGCCGTGTGCGGTGCCCCCCTCCACCATAGTCCACCTCGATAATACTGTAGCGGTGCTTAGGCGAATCCCTGCGTCGGTAGAACATCATCATCGTCACCACGCCGTCGTGCTGACGAAACTCTCCCTCAACACTCGGCTGGATCGGAGTTCGAGGGACGTCATCGGGCTGAACGTGTGTTGAACTCGGAGGTGTCGTGCGTTTGGTACTTGATCGGTCGGATCGTGAAGACGTACGACTACATCAACCGCGTTGTGCTAACGCTTTCGCTTTCGGTCTACGAGGGTACGTGGACAACACTCTCCCCTGTCGTTGCTATGCATCACCATGATCTTGCGTGTGCGTAGGAATTTTTTTGAAATTACTACGTTCCCCAACACTAAGGACTAGTTCTGGTTGTCTCATCCTATACTGCTAAATAGTTGATCCTCACCAACTCAATTATCTTAACATGCAGCTATATCAACTTATCACACCATCAGGTATGCCCCACTAAATGTAATCCTTTCATCATGCAACTATGCCAACTCACCATGCCATTATCCATGGGAAAAGACTCACCTTAGCAAGCACCATGCATGCGACTCATATTCAATTAGTTTTTACAACTATATAATAATAAAATATAAAAAATTATATGTACTTCGGTTTCAGTTCTCATATTACTAATACAAATAATAGAAATAACTGCATCCAATTCCCGCGGTAGCACGCGGGGTATCATCTCGTGTTTTTTTATTGTTCAGCCAACCTTTTTTACATGAGTTTTTATTGTTCAGCCAACCATGTGGTGGACTCGCCATCATCGGCGCACGTGCGGCGATTCCTTCTTGAAGGCATAGCCTAGGAGTTGTGTATTTTCGTTCATGTTGTGTCTTGTATCATAGGTATACGGCCTCAGGATTTGTTTTCCGATTTATTTCCAGGTCGATGGTGTTCGGCTGCTAAATTTTGCACTATTAATTAATATATGGCTGCATGCATCGTGCTGATGCAGAGGTCAGGGGTTATCCTCCTTTTCAAAAAAATAATATGGATGTGGACGTCATGAAACTAACGTTCCAAACGTCGGTGTGTAGTGTCACTTTAAAACTCCCCCACCACGAGGACCCGAGATTGTTAGTATCCCGGCTTCAACGGCTAGCTAGTACACCGGCTTGTAATGATTTTATTTTCACTTTATTAATCTACGACAACCGCAGAAGCAAGGCTAGTTTTGTGCACGCTCGCGTCTCTATTCAGTCTCTCTCTCTCTCTCTCTCTCTCTCTCTCTCTCTCTCTCTCTCTCTCTCTAGCAGGTGAACCTAATATATAATATACAGTGCAAAGAGAAAAATCTAAGCAAATAAGCTCCAATATAGCACATGTTAACTGAGGCCAGCATGACTGACGCCTCTAACAAATTTTGTAATAAGTAGCACATGATGCCACATCAGCTTTGTACTTCTTTTCAAAGAACAAGACGGAGAGACGGTCTTCACCTAGTACAATGAGCCGGCCTGTCTCCCCCGTTTTTCCTTCCTGAGTTGAGTCTATAAAAAGAGACATATAGGTCCGCCCCTATGCATCACAAATTGCCAGACACAAGTGTTCCCAGCGTCAAGCTTGCACCCACTCAAATGGCCGTGACTAGTGCTGACGATGCGGCGAGCAGCCCGAGGATGATCAACGCCGGCAGTGCTGCAACCCGTGGCGCCTTTGCCGCATCGGAGTGGGGCGGTTTCTTCATCACCCACGACCCTCCTCACCCACAGGCATGGCATACATATATACTCCTTCCATCTGCAGATCTACCTTTGCTTGTTTTCCATTTTGCACAACCTCCATTGCCAGTTTAAGAAAAAAAAACAATCTTGGGGGTAATTTATTGGTCTATATATATGTTATGGACACTTCCAATTTTGTATATTATCCTTCAAAAAAAATTTAAGCCTGCATATCAATTTCTATGTGGGTACCTTGTCGATATAAGCAGAGGTCGGAGGAGTGGATGAGGGAGAGGGTGGAGGAGCTCAAGGGGCGAGTGCGCACGATGTTCTCTGACGACAGTGTGGCCGAGGCAGTGACATTGATGGACACACTTGAGCGTCTCGGCGTGGATGGCCACTTCCACGAAGAGATTGACTCGGCCATAAGCCGGATCGTTCACCCGGATGAGTCCGCTGGTTCTGATGACCTTCATGTTGTCGCGACTCGGTTTCGCCTGCTTCGGCAGCATGGGATATGGGTGTCCACAGGTAGTTCAATAATCATATTATCCCTTAAGACAATACAAAATTGGAAGTCGTTGCCTAGGTGTTGATTGTTTAACCAATAGAACTGCATAGTGGCCTATCTAAAAATTTCTGTGCGACTTGAACGACCTATACAGAACAGCATATGACTTAGAAGTGGCAAAACCCTATAATTTTATTATTAATTTCAGTCGAAGAGTGTTGACATCCATTTGCCTTCAATCGCCAGTACAATTTCTACCGTGAAGTCAACCGATCGTTTTCCAGAACAAAGTTTCTAGCAAAAACCCTTTCATTGAATTTTATATGCAGGCATCTAATGATTATCTTGTTGAAAAAAATATTTTATTGACCGATAGCCTCCCTGGTCTGTTAATCTTATTTGGTGTCTTTTACTTCACATATTCAAATGGTACTTTCACAACTACACTTTTAGAATTTTACTTTGAGACTTGCCTTGGTAAAACACCCCTTAAAAGAACTATCGGCAATCTTAAAATCACATAAAAATATTAGTCATCTCTAACAATCTTCATCCCCAAACTCGGTTTAATTCGGACATTTTGTGCAGATGCGTTGGACAACTTTAGAGATGGCATGGGCAACTTCAAGGCAAGCCTGAGCAGTGACCCAAGAGCTCTACTAAGCTTGTACAACGCAGCTCACATGGCGGTACCGGGTGATGGCCCGGCCCTCGACGATGTCATCAACTTCACACGGCACCAGCTCGAGGCCGTTGCAGCAAAAGGTGAGCTCCGGTCGCCGTTGGCGGAGCAGGTCGCCCGCGCCCTTGACCACCCTCTCCCGCGGTTCACCAGGCTGCTAGAGACCATGTATTACGTTGGTGAGTATGCGCAGGAGGAGACGCACGACAATACGCTGCTAGAGCTTGCTAGGCTCAACTCTCACCTCATGAGGTCTCTTCACCTCAGGGAGCTAAAGGCACTGTCCTTGTAAGTCTTTTCTTTTGCTTTTGTGATTAAATTGCATATCTTAGTTTCGCAAAAAAAAATGCATATCTTAGTACCTCGCACTTCATTAAAATCCTTTTGATCTTCACCAAACTATGCACACAACAAATATGCATAAGATCGTGAGTGTAAATTCAATTGGTAATTTAACTAATAAACCTATCCAGGTGGTGGAGGGATCTTTACGACACGGTGAATCTACCGTACACTCGAGACCGTATGGTGGAGGTCTACTTTTGGAGTTGCGGAATGATCCCTGAGGAGGAACACTCACGCGCACGATTGATGTTCGCCAAGACGTTTGGGTTGGTGACTTTTCTTGACGATACCTATGATGTCCATGCCACCTTAGAGGAATGTCATAGTTTCACCGGAGCCATGCAGAGGTACTTACATCGGGTGTAATTCAATTATTTTCAAGAAAGTATGAGGTATCTTTTCCTTTCATAATTCTAATACAAGCTTTAATTCGATCTCTCATTAAGGCAAACATATCTCTTTTTTTTCTTACAGATGGGACGATAGCGCGGTTTCTATTCTACCTGAATACCTTCGCATGCTATACATCAAAACGCTAAGCAACTTCAAAGATTTTGAGAATATGTTGAAACCGCACGAGAAGTACCGCATGTCTTATGCAAGAAAGGCGGTATGTTGTAATTACGTGCACCAATTTTAATATGTAAATGGTTCCTTGAGGAATTTTCATTTCTCTCATATATGGACTTGGCTTAGTTTTGCCGTAAACAATTTTATCTCTCATTTAACGTCGTAAACTGTACTTTCTAGTTCTTTTAAGTGTCGTTTAGGGAGTAAAATAAACATATGTATAGTTTAAAGGTTAATAGGTGAGACCAATAATTGATTTAGAAAAAGTAAATTAATTAAATACTACTGTAAAATAAGCCAACACGGTAATAGTGCGTTCTAAATTGTTGTGTATGCAGTACCAACTGCAGGCGAAATATTATATGCAAGAGGCCCAATGGTCCAACGACAAGCACCAGCCGACCTTCAAGGAACACGAGGAGTTGTCGGTCATGTCTTCGGGCTTGCCCATGCTTAACCTTGTGGCCCTCATGGGCTATGGCGCCATAGCAACAAAGAAGGTATTCGAGTGGACATGTGCCGTTCCCGACGTAGTCCGTGCCGGTGCACAGATCGGTCGCTTCCTCAACGACATCTCCTCTTACAAGGTACTCCGTCTCCTATGCATAAGTGAATTAATGTTGCATTTCTGTCAAAAAACTAATAGAAACATGATAAAATGTACTATCATAACAACCGACATCGTCGACGTAAATGTAGTTGGGGAAGAACAAGAAGGACGTGGCTAGCTCCGTGGAGTGCTACATGGGGGAGAAGGGTACCACAGGGGAGGAGGCTGTGGCGGCAATCGCCGCCATGATAGAGGATAGTTGGAGGACCATGAACCTAGCATGCATGGATATGGACCGCGCATTGTTGCCGGCGGCGCAACTAGTGGTGAACATAGCAAGGTCGAACGAGGTCATCTACCTCCGCGGAAGGGACGGTTACACCTTTGGTAGCCACGTCAAGGACCTTGTCACCATGCTTTTCCTCGCCCCCATCCCCCTTTAAAGCCAGTGGTTGCAACATACGCGTAATCCTGAATAAGCTATGCATTTATTCATTTATGGATATGATATGCTGAGTTATTTTTTTCTCGAATGCGCACGAGTGTGCACACTTTATATTAAAGAAGGGATGGGGAGAAAGAGCCCCTCCACGTTGGTTCATACATGCAAGAATTACATGCGGTCCAACTCCACCACAAAAAGAGCAACTAGTCTAACTACTCTCGCTCGCCCACCTTCTAAGCGCTCCGAATAGAGGCTCTATGTCTCCCTTGAGGATCCCAACTTTGCTCCAAGCACGCCCCTCGTCCTCAATGTGGTGGACAATCGTACGTATGGAGGGAGAGGCCCCATGGAACACAATGGCGTTGCGGTGCTTCCATAGCTCCCACATTGTCCGGAGATAGACAGCCCTACCATCCTTGGTCCTCCTGCCCAGGTCTTGAGTGGTGATGCACCAGTCCGAAAGTGATGATCCCTGTCGAGGTGTCCAGTTGGGCTTGTTCATCGCCGTACAAATGATGGACCAAACCTGTCGTGCAAAGACACAGTGGAGTAGAATGTGGTCGATGCTCTCTTCATGCTGGTCGCAGAAAGGGCATGCCTCCTGGTGGTCAAGTCCGTGCCTGGCAAGTCGATCTGAGGTCCAACATCTGTTCTGCAGAGCTATCCAAGCGAAGAAGCGGCATCTCAGCGGTGCCCTCGATTTCCAAGTGAAGTCTGCCGTGGGAATGATCTCGCGTCCCATGAATCTTGCTTGGTAGGCCGATCTGACCGAGTATTCGCCACTCTTCTCCCAGGCCCACGTAACTGAGTCCATGGCCTCATGGTTCAGGTGGGTGTGAGCTAGGCGGTCCCAAAGGATCATGTACTTATGAAGTGCCTGCGCCGAGAGCTCCGACCAACGTCTCTAGCCCACGTCGAGTTCGTCAAGGCCTGTACCACTATCCTCTCTGTCCTGGTGGATGGCTGTATCATGTCATAGATCGTCGGTGCCAGCTCCTGCACCCTAAAGCCGTCAAGCCATCTGTCTTCCCAGAATTTGGCACGCCGTCCATCTCCGATCTCCTAGCGTGTCGCCGCCTGAAAGAGCTGTCTGGAGCTCGTGGGGACCTCAATGTCGAACTCCGACCATGGCCGGGAGGGGTCAGTTCGCTGTAGCCATATGGTGAGTTATGTCGAGAGCGTGTAGCAACTACTACTGCACTTTGCTGCGCTGTTGAACTTTTATGATATCAATTGAAGGCATCTTTTGTGTACTAACAGGATGTGTTGTTTGTAGTCTTTTCTTTCTTCTGTAAAAAAGGTTGTTTATAGGTGTGGATATGTCACTCTTATATCACTTGCTCATATGATTGATTATAACAGGTACGCACATTGAGTAGACGTAAAACCACACTGTTCCAAATATGAAGGTGATCTAGGGATGCCACATCAAATGGTTTTTGGTGTGGGAAGGGGAGCGGAATTTATATTTGGTACAAACGCTAGGGTTGTTGTCGGTCTAATTGTTTGTTGAACGCTCCTATGCCCACAACAAATTCTTAATGGTTTTCTAACAGTGAAGAACATCAAGCCGGAAAAATGTGCACAGTTCAATCCTCCATCATTGTCGTCCATTGTGTGTTGAACGCTGCTATGACCAGAACAAATTCTTAATGATTTTCTAACTGTGCAGAACATAAGCTGTAAAATTATGCACCGTTCAATCCTCCATCATCGTCGTCCACACAGTAGTTTTGTTGTTTGTTCATACAATCGTCGTTCAAACAAAGCATGGCAAGCATTCAAACAGAAAAGCTCTAGCCCCAACCCAAACAGTGTTTCGTACTTTTCTGCTGCACCGCCACAGAATGCTTGTATCCCACAAAAAATGTGTACGCATGGCAAGTACGCCGCAAAAAATGTGGACTTAGCAACATATGATCCAAACGTAGTATGGCTGAATAAACGAAAATGCACAAGTGAACTTGCAGCAAATGAAACAGGCATGTTTAACCACCAAATCAGCAACCAAGCCATGTCTCAACAGAGGAAATGCTGGAAATAACATCTGGTGTCGCCAAATTTTTCAGTACAACAAGTACAGGCTTCAGAAGTCGCAGCAGAGCCGAGACAGTAACATTATGAAAGATACATGCTTTCATTCAGCAACTAGCCAACTGGGGCAAACCTTCCCGTCACAGAGCCCAGTGATGACGCCAATCAGGTTCTGAGGCATTAACAACTTACACGAGTTGCTTCCCGTCACTGGGTTCAGCAGAGTTGCCATGGTGATCATGATGGTGATGGTGATGGCGGCGGTGGTGCCGGCTTTTGTGAGACCCCTTACCATCATTCATCTTGTCTGGCTCACCAGCAGCACCATCATCCAAGGACATAGAGCGGCTCCTGTGACGCTTATGGATGTCAGAATCTGATGGCTTGTCCTCGTCACTTGATCTGTGACGCTTCCTATGCCTCGACCTGATCTTGTCCTCAGATTCATCGTCTAATGATCGGTGGCGACGCCTGCGGCTCCTTGTGTGGTCCTTCCTGGTTGATCTCCGCTCATCATCATCGCTGCTGTAATCTGAAGCATCAGACTCTGACCTTGGAGAGTGTCGGTGATGCTTCCTCCTGTGCGAGTGCTTCTTCCTTGGGCGCTCTTCTTCAGATTCGCTATCATATTCATCACTGTCGCTCTCATCACTAGAGTCCAAGCTCCTCCTCTTTGACCTGTGCTTGCGCCTCCTGGCACCATCAGAGTCAGAGTGGCCATGTTTCCTGTGCCTTTTGCGGTCCTTCCTCTTCCTGTGTTTCCGATCACTGTCGCTCTCGGATTCACTGTCAGACTCTGAGGAAGAATAGCTTCGCCTCCTGTGCTTTTTTGACTTGAGCTTCTTCTCCTTCTCTTCAGTGGCCTTAATTGCCGCTTCCAGTTTCTGCTGCCATTTCAGTGGGGCTTCCTTCTTCTCAAGGAGTCTCTTCTTCTTGTCTTCGACCATCTGCAGGAACTTCTTGGCATCCATCCCAGGGAAACAGACAAAAGCTCAAAACCTGCAGGGCCGTGAAATGATGCAAGGAAGTGCATCTCATAGAAGAGAGAAAACACTGTTAGTTTACTGAACATCTAGGATTATCCAGCATGCTAGAGAAGAAGTGTGTAAATCAAATCAGTAAGTAGAGCAATAGCTTTAGACAACTGAAACAAAGATATTTTGGCAACCAAATGATATCTAATATCAGACATTTCAAAGCATAGTGAAGCTAAATCCTTGCAACCAACAAATACTTTACAGAGTGTGGCATGTCTAAGAAAATATTAACACCAGAGTAGCACTAAACTGATACATGACATCCGCTTAACACCAAAACAGTAGCTTAAAGGTTCCAAACTGCGCTAACCATTCAGATCCTACCAAAAACATATACTGATGTGGTAACTATACACAAACAAACTAATTAACCTGACACATGTGACAAGGTCTGTTGATTTTTACGCATATAGTGCATCAGTTTAAAATTCGAATGTAATCCCAGTTATGAAACTGTAAAAGGAAAGAAATCAAGGGACTACTGATATTTTGTTTCCCAGAAGAAAATGCCTGAAATCGGCAAATACAAGTGACCATGAGAAAGTGAGACTCGTTTAAACCTAAGGCAACGCCAAAATAGTACCAAACTTATTCATGTTATCCACTTAATATCAAAACAATAGCTTAAAGGTTCAAAACTGCTAAACATTCAGAGCAGACAGAAATATGTGAGCCAAATTTTGTTCTGCGTCTCTAGTAACAACTCACAAGAATAACAAGTGACCTATATGTGATGAAGCTTGTTAGTAGTTACTGGTCTATAGAATAATGCTTTCTATCGCGTCAGTTTAAACTTGAACGCGATTCCAATTCTTAACCTTTGAAGTTCAGAAATCTCGAAGGAAGCTATAAATCTTTTTTTCCCTATATATAGCTTATTCTCGAAGACCACACAAGAGAACTACAATCCAAGCTTTTGCCAGCAGTTCAAACAAACCAAACCAAGCATGAGTTGACTAGCACCAGGCGGCTAGTAGGAATAACTGCAGCTGGTACTACCAGAGGTACAGCGCATGCATGCATGACTCAGCCACGCATTCATAAGCACTAACAGATCCAATGATTGCGGTAGGTGCAGGCATATTATACACTTTCTTACCTTGTCCTGAAGTTGCAACCACCAGAGCAGAGAGAAGTCGCTCCTCCTCTTTCCTCAGCCCCAAATTCGCCTGCAATAACCACAATTCCGGTCAGGGTAAATTCTCAGGTCAGGGTAACTTGTCTCCCCACAAAGACTCTTCTAGGGAAAATCTAATCTATCCGCAATTCCGGATAATGAATTCACGAGGCCACGAAATTCCGCACCAGAACCACGTAATAATTAACGAGGCGCGACAGATCTGAGCCGCGGCCGGCGGCGAAACCATGGTAGAATCGCGACGAACTTCGGCAACGGCGTTTCGAAAATCGAACGCCGAAAGGGCACAAAAAAGGCCGTCCTCTCAACCCTGCTCGTCCGGATCTGGACCCCTGCGACGCCCGCGCGGCGCGATCTAGAGCCCTAGCGGCCGCGGCGCCGGGAGGGTCTACAACTTTCCCACGGAAATTGAAGAAATTGCGACCTACTGAATTTGTCAGAAGAACGCAGGGGGACGTCGCGACTCACCGAATCGGAGACGCGCGGGCGGTGGAGGTGGAGCTGGCGGCGGCCGGGGTTGCTGCTGCGGCGCTGGCCGGTCGCCGCCTCGGCGAGGAAGAGGATAGGAGGAGGAGTGCGACTTGGCTTTGGGTTTGGGCGTGCCGTTTGGGTTGGGTTGGGCTGGGGGAGGCGGACCCATCGATATATGGGTTGAGAGTGGAGACGGACACGGTTGGCTTCCGGTGCCACGCTGACTGACTGGTCGGTCCTCACGCGTTTCAAGTCGGCTCACGTCTTTGCCGCTGGAAATGACCTGGCGCCTTCCAATCCGTTGGATGGATTCGCGCGTTACGAGCCGTCCGATCGGTGGTACGATTTGAAACATAGGCTATGTCCTTGCCGTTCAGTGCGCACGATGTTTGCGCGCACACACACAAAAGGCATGTTGCAAACGCAGTATGAACCATGTTGTGGTCAACTTTGGCTTGCGTAATGTCGCAAACATGCGGGCCGGCCTCCATGAACCACAGGTCGCGTGGGAGAGGGGGCTAGCTTGCGTAGACGGCGTCGGTTGGAAGATGCGTGAGAGGAAGATGAAACCGAGAAAGGAACGGCGACATGCGGTTGGGAGAGGCTTCTAGAGAGGATAAGGTGGAGGGGGAGTTGTGCGGAGGCCACAAGGCATGTGCCGTGTGTCGGAGACGGTTGAC
>NC_057802.1:7014406-7023330 GCF_018294505.1 Triticum aestivum | reverse complement strand
TCTATTATTTTAAATATGTTCATATACTATATCTAAGATATTTCAAAGCAAGTTACATGAAAAAATTGCATATGAGCCCATAGTTTTTGTTATATTTGTGAAATACGTACATATTTGTACATAAAAAGAGCATACTCAAAAAAGGGTACATACTACCTAAAACTTAGTATATATACTAGCTAATCATTGTTATATACTACATACTACACATACATACTCTCGGTTTCGACAGATACTACATACAGCATAAAAACGCAAGTGGTAGTAACTACCACTGCTTGTAGGAAACATTATAGAGAGAGAGAGAGAGAGTGTGTGTGTGTGTTAATTGGGGAATGGAAGGATAAATCGCTATCACTAGGAGGTAAAGAAATCCATTAGCTAGCTCGGTGGAAGACGTGCATACCAAAAGAAAAGGGAGGTATGAGTTTTCACGACTTGTACTGTTTCGGTTTAGCGATGCTGGCGTAACAGGTTTGGAGATTGAAGGTAGAACTCGTATCACTCTGTGCAGGAGTCCTTCGTGCCAAATACTACCCGTGTGGGAATTCGCTCAACCTGGCAAAGAATCTTGGCATGAGTACAATGTTTCGGGGGGGGCTTATGTAGGGAGAGTTGGAGATGGTACTCAATTTCATGTCTGTGATGATGCCATTATCCCAACAAGTGCGACAGAGAAAGTGATGACACCGAGAGATGCAAAAATCTTACATCAAAGATGAACGACCTTGTAAACCCAGTGAATTAATAGTGGGATGAGAAGCTAATTCAAGCTATATTTGGCCGATTGATTCAAGCGGAATACTACAAATTCCAATGGCATGATCATGCAAGGAGAATGTTGTGGCATGAAAGTATACTAGAACGAGAATGTTTCCAACTAAAGATCCATCGAGTTGTTGCATTCACGGGCTACAATCCATCCAATCAGCTATTTAGTGCGGGCCGACGGTTAGTAACATAGGCCATATTGCGCTCTACGTTTGCAACATAGACCATATTGCGCTCATTGATCTAGGTCGCGTCATCTCGTCTAGTCGCAGATGGACGCTTGCAACATAGACCATGCGGCAGTCACCTCCAGCTTGCATAATGTTTGCGAACACATGGGCCTTTAGTCACCAATTACAACATGGATCATGTTGCAGACACCTTTAGCAACGACGACGATGACAACACCAAGCAGTTAGCTCAACGCGGCTCCACCTCTAGCTTGTAACATCCCCGCGGGGAGCGGCAATGCCGTCATGGGGATGGGAGGAGGAGGTGACAGAGGAAACTTGCAGAGGTGGTGTCGGTTGGCTCCAACTCCATGCCAATGAGACAAAGAAAGGAGTTTCTCAAGGAAGACATGATGTGGTTGGAAGAGGATTCTAGAGGGTATAAGGTGGAGGGAGAGTTGTGTGGGGCCCACAAGGCATGTGTCACGTGTTGGAGGGGTGCTCTTTGCGGGAGTTTCAGCGCCCCCCTAAACACGATGTCTCTGTTCCTTCTCTTTGAGAAATCGACGTCGGAGCTCCGCCTCGTTTCCCTTCCTTCTCTTTGAGAAATCAACTTACACAAATTCAGTTTTCAGGCAACTTACAAATAGCTCACGCATACATCGAACAACTTATTTTTTATATCGATGTACAACTTTTTAAAAATCATGTAATCTGGGGTCTTGCCAAGTCATTACACTCGCCAAGATCTTTCGCCCAATGTGAAGTTCATGCTAGGCATATGCTAGTACAACCTCCGCTCATATATCCGTATCTAGACAAATGTAAAACCAGATGGTGATGGTGGGAGTATTAAATTCGGGTTTCGGTAAGATTTCAGTTTAGACCAGTCATGCTCAAATAGTGAAAGATTAGAAAGCAACCAAATATCCTTTTCCAAAGTTCTGATTATTTAAGAAGACGTGAAAGTGGAACCACGGCCGTGCAGAACATATGCATGCGCTCCGACCAGTCCTGCTCTGCCGACACACACTCCACTACTCCGGCTACTGAGCGATCTGAAGCAAGATGAGCCATGTCGTCCAGATCGTGTCCCGGCGCATGGTCCTGCCGGAGCCGACGCCTTGGCTGCCGTCGGAGCCAGAGACGACCATCGACCTGACGCCATGGGACCTCCGGATGATCACCGTGGAGTACACCCAGACGGGCGTCCTCCTGCCCAAGCCCCCCGCCACGGGAGAGCACGGTCACCACGCCCCTGTCGTCGAACGCCTCACGTCGTCCTTCGCGCGCGCGCTGGGCCGCTTCTACCCCTACGCCGGCCGCCTTGTCGTCGCGCCGGGCGGGGAGGGTGGGAGCATCTCCGTATCGCTCCGCTGCAGCATGGAGGGCGCCGAGTTCGTCCACGCCGTGGCTCCCGGCGTCACCGTGGCCGACGTCGTCGCGCCGCTGTACACCCCCGTGGCGGTCCGGTCCTTCTTCCCCCTCGACGGGCTGTTCGGCGTGGACACCGTGGCGGGCTCCCACCCGGTCCTGACCGCGCAGGTCACCGAGCTCGACGACGGTGTCTTTGTCGCCATGTCGCTCAACCACGTGGTCGGTGACGGGACGGCCTTCTGGCATTTCTTCAACACCTGGTCTGAGATCAGCCGTCGTGATACTGACGATGCCGCCATCTCCTCGCCGCTGCCGGTGCACCGCAGGTGGTTCCTTGATGGCTGCCGTGTCCCGATCCCTCTGCCATTCGCCAAACTGGAGGATATCGTCAGCTATGGGCACCCATCATCGGTGCAGCCGCAGGACTGCTTCCTCCATTTCTCCGCGGAGAGCGTAAAGAAGCTCAAAGCGAAGGCGAACGCCGAGGCGTCCGGCACCGGCAGCACCACCATCTCCTCCTTGCAGGCCCTGCTGGCGCACCTGTGGGTCGCGGTGAGCCGAGCCAGGAGGCTGGCGGCCTGGCGCCGGACCAGAGCACAACGTACGTCCTCCTTGTCGGATCCCGGGGCCGCGTGACCGGCATACCAGCGGGCTATGCGGGCAACGCCGTGGCACGCGCCGAGGCGACGTCCACGGCCGGCGAGATCCTAGGGAGGGGTCTGGGCTGGGCCGCGTCGCTGCTGAACAAAATGGTGGCGTCGCTCGACGAGGCGAGCGAGAGTGACAGGCTGGCGTCATGGGCGGGTAACCCGAGCTTCGCGTGCACGTCGTCGCCGCCCCTGGCGCTGGTGGTGACCGGGAACTCGCCGCGGTTCGACGTGTACGGGAACGACTTCGGGTGGGGCCGGCCGGTGGCCGTGCGGCGCAGCTCGGCGAACAAGACGGACGGGACGGCGACGGTGTTCGAAGGTAGGGGCGGCGGTGGGAGCATGGCCCTGGAGGAGTGCCTCGCCCCGGAGGTGCTCGCGAGGCTCGTCGCCGACGACGAGTTCATGAGCGCGGTGAGCACGGCCACAGCGTGATCCATCAAGCAGCTTCTTACTGGCCGTGTTACGCGTCGAATGTTGACGTGCCAACTGCTCAAGATGTCTGATTGATGTAGGCAGTTGATCCTGATTGACATGGACACCAGAAAGGTTGACATGCTCCATGTACCTCAATAATGCTGCCTTATGCTGATTGAGGCTGTCGAGTCATGTTAAGTGTAATGCGGAAGCTCTCCAAACAGAGTTTTCAATGTTTGTCCATGTAAGCTAAATTATCTATTTTTTCTGGTTCCTATTCATGACGGTTGATTTAAAGCTAGGCATCCGTGCTAGCACCCTATCAACCGAAGAAGACTTCCACCCAACTTTATATGTAAACAGTTTTGCTAAGTCTCGGTCGACTTAGACTTCGTTATGTCTCAGTCGATGTTATGTTATATTGATCTTGCATTGAGATTTGTACAACAATTTCTTTTTAGTTTTTCTTTTTTCTTTCCATATACTATATCGCTTGACTGAGACTTGGTTAAGTCTAAGTCGACTGAGACCTAGACACACCCATATGTAAAGCCGCACAGCCAAATAGATACATGTTGATAAGGAGATCCTCCTACAAAGCAGATCAATGAGAAAAACAAGATAACCGGAGAACCCACACACTAACACCCGGCCTAGTTGCGACACTCACAAACAAGTTGTCGTCGGAGAGGGGCCCTGCCATCCCGCTTCGGATCATGGAGCCCGAACCTCTGTCTGCAGACATCAAGGACCATGAGTGGTGTCAACAAGGACCCGTGTAGAAGATAAGTAGGTAAGTGCAACCGTCCCACACCAGTGCCGAAGAACCTTCAACACATGATCAGATGGCGGCATGGCAAGCCGGAGACACCTGGGCTCCACAACGACGCTCCTAGGAGAGAGACGATGCATGCCACGGAACGCCTCCACGCCACCTCATCCTTCCCATGCATGCCACGGAACCCTGTCGCTGCCACGCAACCCCTCCCCCAATCACCACGCGCGTGGCTGCTAGCAAGCACAATGGTGAGGCGACCATGGCCCAGTCAAGCCGCCACGCGTGCCTTTGCCTTCTACTCCCTCTGTAAACTAATATAAGAGCGTTTAAATCATTAAAGTAGTAAAATTTAAACGCTCTTATATTAGTTTACGGAGGGAGTATTTGGCAAGGGCGAAGCCACCATCGACGACGACCGACAGGGAGGCCTCCAGCCCGCCATGTTGTCATCCCTCGACTACAGGTCGTCAAGCCATGCTCTTGCTACTTCGGGAGGGTTCACCTCCGCCACAGTAGGCGAGCCGCCAGTGTCTTTTTTTTTTGTTAATGTTCAAAATGTTTGTCGAGTGTCAAAGAACATGCACTTGGCATAACACCAGCTGCATGTGGCACCAGCATTGTTCGCCCTGTTCTGCCTACCCCTTTTGTTTGTCGAGTGTCTTTTTTTTAACTCAGCAGAGACTTTGCCGAGTGCCGACAAACGACACACGACAAACTCCAGTTTGTTGATAGGATGTATGTTGAGTAGGTTTTGCCACGTGTGCCACCCGGCAAAGCCTTGCTGATGCAATCGACCTTCGCCGTGTACTCGGCATCTAAGCTCTTTCTTGTAACGCGTTCATTTTTTCGACCATGTATTCCACAAATTTAAAGACTGGCTTAGCCAGTCTTGACTGTTGAAACCTTCGATGTAATCAGTGAGAGCACCGGCAAATTGAGTTTGGCTCATTTTGTCACTTAACATCTTTTGGTTGTAACACACCATAACTTTAGTAGAGAATATCAGTCCTAAATCTTAGGCGGTGCATCTTGGGACGGCAGAGTATATATAGAATCCAACAGAGAGTCAGAAGTTCCAATCCACGTGCCATACATGATTTACACACCCATCAGTCATCAGATGATATCCTTCGAGTCCACAGGCAGGTCCATGAGCCACGGGAGATGAACGTTGGTGAGCTTGGTCCTGCTGGTGAGCCCGCGCGACTTCTTCTTGGCCTTCTTCGGCTTGGGCTGCCGGCCATTGAGCTGCTCCGCCGCGCGCCGCTTCATAGTATCGGTGGCCGGCCTCTCGCCGTTCTTCCTGAGCTCCTTCTCGATGTCGATCATCTCCCGCGGGAGCTTGATGTCGTGGAACAGCTTCTTGAGCTCGGTGTCCACCCCGATCTTCGACCTCGGGTCGTCGTTCGGGTACGCTATGATGCCTCCCTCGCCCGGCAGCAGATAGACGTCACCCGAGGATTTCAAGGCCTGCAGATCTTCCAAGACGGCTGGATACGCGTCATCCACCTCGGACGCCGGGAGGCCGTCCGGGAAGCTCTTGATCAGTGTCAGCAGCTCGCCTTTGGCCTTGACGTCGTGCGTGGGCTTGTAGGAGTAGCGCCGCCCGTCGAAGCGCACCTTGGGGTTGTTCCTCAGGCTCTCGGCGAGGGTCCTGTTGCCGTCGATGTCGACGTAGGTCCATTGGTTGATCTGATGCGTCGTAAGAGCTTCCCTCGTCTTGTCGAGCAGGTCGATCACGTTTTTCATCTGGTGCCCGACGGTGGACCTCCTCACCTCGTTGATCTTCCGTAGCCGCGCCGTGTCATCGGAGAATCTGACGACAGCGGCGGCAGGCGCGGGCGGGGATGGCTTGGCTGCCGGCCGTGGAGTTGGAGCGGGTTGCTGCTGGGACGGCTTGGTGCATGACGATGATGAGGTTCTGGTTGCGGCGATGGCGGACAGAGCCGCCTGGTTCCTCTCCTGCAGCAGCCGGAACCTGGCGAGGCTCTCGTTCAGCGCCATCTGGAAGCCTGAACTTGGCCGGCGATGGCCGGGGCAGCACGTACGTATATCCGTGTATGTGCTGGTCGCGCGTTTGGAGCGCCGGCGATGGTGGACGGCCGGGCGGATCGAGGGTTTCACGTACGTAGGTATGCTGGACTTCGACTAATATATAGACCCAAAGAGGTTCGCTAGTCTAGCTCGGATCGGACTTTTGACTCCGACACGGTTGTGTAGCCATCCAAACCGACTTTTATTAGGGGTGTGTGCTAACTCGTACTCCCCCTGTCTTAAAATTCTTGTCTTATATTTGTCTAAACAGATTTGCTATTTCACATCTAGATGTGAAATAGCTATCTCACATCTAATCTCTGAGCCGTCGGATCTCGACTCTATGTAAGATTCGTGCAAACGCAGTTTTTTTGTTTGCCCCGCTCGTTTTCTGGCTGTCGCGCTCAGGGCGTTGTCTCGCACAAGACCTTTTTCATTTTCGTTCTTCGGGACAGGCCGTTGGAGAGCGGATTGTCTCCCGTGCACGCACCACTCACACATCATGTCAGGTGTACTATGAAAGTGTGCCTGACCATGTCAGGTGAATAGTCAACATACTCCTACCATGTTTTGTGGGCACTGGACCTGTTTTGTGCAAATTGTTGGCATTGTCGCTGTGTCCCGTGTAGGACATGTTCTGGTTCCTGTGTGCCTCTATCTTTTGTCTACGTAGGCTGTATGTGTCCTGAAATCTGAAATTTGTGTTCTTGTATTTTAGAAGCATTTTTCTCCCGAGTTTGCTTTGCTTTTTTTGTTTGCTAGTAGTTACTTAGTCTATTTTCATATCTCCTTTTTTTCTTGTTTTTCTTATTTCTTATTTAAATTTTCTTTCTTTTTCTTTTTTCTTTTCTACTTTTCGTGTTTAAATTCATGCATTTTTTAAAAAAGATATGAATTGTCTTTGTCATTGTGAGTTGCATATCCATCATCAAACACGCAATTGTAAGTGTTGTCCTTGCTCCACAAATGCACATTTTCAACGCGTCTGCAAATTAGGAAACAATAATAATTTGTTTGGAGGGTAGATTCATGTCTTCTACTAGACACACAATTGTAAGCCATCCAACTGCAATTGCACGTCTTCAATATGATCATAACTTTGTGTGGAATGGATAAAAGTGTTTGTGGAAGTTCAGTTGCATGTTCATCACTAGACACGCAACCACAAATGTCGACCCGCCTCGCAACTTTGTCAAGTTTTTCTTTCTTTTCTTTCTTCTATTCTGTTTGTTTTCCATTTCGTTTCTTTCTTTTTGATTTTGTCTTTTTTTCCTTTTTTCAAAATTGTGAATATGGAATTTGTAGATATTTTTGTAAATTTGGGAAAAATATTATATTTTTTGTGAACACCTTTCCAGCTTCGTGCATTTTTTGTACGGTATTATTGAATCACACCTAGATGATTTTTAACGATGTCACGTCTAAGTTTGCCACCGTTTGATTTAGTTTATGTAATTTATGTCTAAGCCTCGAAACCCCGACTCGTTGGTTGTTGTTTGGTTGTCACGCATCCTTTTATTGGTTTGTTTGCCTTTGCTTTTATCAGCCCATTATCGCGGTGTGCTGATAGCCAGTTTCCATGTGTTGTTTCAAGATCGCGATGTAGTTATCCGAGTTGCAAGCCCACCACTCGACTCGCAACTGGAGCCTAGGTTTTTGTTTTTCATCACAGTTGCAGATCCACCCTTGACTCGCAGTTGGGCCCGTAGTTTATTTCATCCCAGTTGCAAGTCGACCCTTGACTCGTAACTGGGTTCGTAGTTTTCTAGTTGTCCCAGTTGCATGTCCATCCTCGACTCGTAAATGGGCTCGTAATTGTCCTAGTTGCAAGTCCAGACTCGACTCATAACTGGGCATGTGTTTTATTTTTCATCCTAGTTGCAAGCCACGCTCGATTCGCAACTGGGCTTGTATTTTGTTCTTGTCCCAGTTGCAGTTCCACCCTCGACTTGCAAATGGTACCGTAGTTTTGTGTTGTTGTTCGAGTTGCAAGTCCGCCCTTGACTCGCAACTAGGGCTGTTTCATCCCAGTTGTAACTCCACCCTTGACTCGCAACTTGACATGTGTTTTGTGTTCACCTAAGTTGCAAGTCTACTCTTGACTCGCAACTAGGCTCGTAATTTTTTTCATCGTAGTTGCATGTCGACCCTTGACTCGCAATTGGGCTCATAATTTCATAGTTGTCAGAGTTGCAAGTCCACCCTCGACTCGCAACTAGGCTTGTGTTTTGTTTTTCATCCTAGTTGCAAGTACACTTTCGACTCATAACTGGGTTCGTAGTTTATTATTATCCCAGTTGCAAGTCCGCCTCGACTCACAAACGGTTTTGTCTAGGATTATAGTTTGTGTCATCTCAGTTGCAAGTCCACCCTTAGCTCGCAACTGGGCATGTGGTTGTCCACCCTTGACTCACAACTAGTATCGTAGTTTTGTGTAGTTGTCCTAGTTTCAAGTCCACTCTCGACTTGCAACTAGCCTCATACTTTGTTTTTCATCCCAATTGCAAGTTCGTCATCAACACCGGCAGTTTTGGCCGATTCTGGCCTATTTCATGGACTATTACTGATTGTTTTGGTGTTGATGACCGACACGTAAACTCACCCCGGGATTCGTCAATCGTGGAAATCACTCCGGGACCCCAAAACAGTGAGTAATAGTCCATGAAACTGGCTAGAACTGCGAGTGTTTATGATCGACACGTAAATGCACCCCGGGGTTAGTCAATCTTG